>NC_061078.1:10598602-10898602 GCF_021917145.1 Hypomesus transpacificus | reverse complement strand
CTCTCTCTCTCTCTCTCTCTCTGTCTCTCTCTCTCTCTCTCTCTCTCTCTCTCTCTCTCTCTCTCTCTCTCTCTCTCTCTCTCTCTCTCTGTCTCTCTCTGTCTCTTGGTCTCCACAGAGGGCCACTGTTTGGGTCCCCCCGCCAGGGCAGGATCTCCCAGAGCCACAGCCTCCTCAGCAGCCAGTCTGAGCCCCCCTCCAGCACACTATCGCCTCCAGCAGAACCCTCCACACCGGGCCGTGCTGCTCAGCCCGGCCCACAGACTGGCTCCACAGCGGGGGAGAGAGAGCCGTCCAAGACCCCCGAACCATCCACCCCAACCAGACCCACAGCCAGACAGAGGGCCGTGTCCCAGCAGACGAGCGTTGATAACCCCACCACCCCCAGTCCCAGCAAGGTAACAATTCCACTCTGGACTGGACTGTTGTCTTCATCATGTATCCATGGACTGTCATTTGGCATCATCTTAATCTTTCTCCATCTCTCTCTCCATCTCTCTCTCTCTCTTCTAGTCACATCAGAAGGCCTTTTCCCAGCAGACTAGCTTTGAATGCTCTGGTCCTCGATCCCCAACAGGCAGGGTAAACACCTGGACTCAAACACCCATTGGAGCCCCAATAGAACGCTCTCGCCTACGAGGGTTAACGCCCCCACTTCTGTTTCACAGGGCGAGCCAGAGACTCCGCTCCACAGACCAGCTGCTGGTCCCGCCCATCGCAGACACATCCGGACCATCCAGGAAGTGCGAACGACCGTCACACGCACCATAACGGACGTTTACTACGAGGATGGGAGGGAAGTCGACCGCAAGGTCACCGAGGTGTGGGCCTATCAGATCTGTTCACTGAGCTTGTAGAGAGCCAATCAAAGGAAAGAGGTCTGCGAGATGTACTGTGGTTTTAATGTGTGTGTGTGTGTTTGTGTTGCTCAGGAGTGTGAGGAGCCCGTGGTGGACAGCCGTGAGGTGGACAGTGTACCCTCTCCGTGTCGCACGGTGAGCTCCCTGACCTCGGGGGACCTGGCCGATGTCAGCTCTCTGTCCTCCAAGGCGTCCAGCCTGCAGCACAGCTCTGTGGGCACCAGCAGCAGCAGCCTCACCGGCCCCCCGCCAGCGCGGAGACCAGACTTCATCATGCCCCCCTTCAGAGGGGCCAAGACGGCCAGGTACCACCCTCCCTCTGCCCACCTCCCGGTCTACCAGACAGGGCCTTGTTCTGTTCCTGCCAAACTGAATAAATGTTGTACTGACTACGCTGACAGGCTCTTTGATACCCTGCCTGTCAGATCTCTTGTTTTCAAACTCTTCCTCCTGCATACCTGTAAGCATCCTTAAACACCATCAATTTCAAAGGAAAAGAGAACAAAAACTCAAATTGTCTTAAAACTGGCAGCTGAAATGTTTACAGATATTGCATCAGTCTTCGCCTTTTTCCTTTTGTCTCACAAACCTCTTCTTAAAACCTCAGTTAGGTTACCTAACTATGCAGTGAGTCAGACTCCGATATATACGAGTTTGAAACTCTGGATCTATGGACAGACACTTCAGTGTCTAGTTACCATAACCCTGTGTGTCTGCAGCCCCAGGAGGGGGAGTGGGCAGCACCAGAGGGGTCACAGGGGTCAAATGGCAAGGTCAGAGGTTAAAGAGGGCGGAGGTCATGGATCCCTGGGGTCTCGGGCCTCCATCCCACAGACCTCCAGAGGACGGGCGAGGAGGGGCCGGCCTCCGTCCCGCTCAGCCCTGTCCAGGTGAGTCCTGCCTCGGGGCCCGGCCACGATCGGGGGCTGTCGAGGGTTAGATATGTAGAGGTTCAACCCCATGACACAATCATTACCATCAAACGACCAACTCCTCCGACCCCCCCACACTGCCACACCTACACTTTCCCTAACCTTTTCTTTTTACTTTCCGTACTAAACCTCTCACTGTGACTCAGCACTTCTCTGCTCTGGTCACCTCACCTGTTCCCTGTTCCCTGGCTGTCCCAGGGGAGGTGGCACTGCTGCGGCCCAGCGTGGAGGATCCCGAGGCCAGTCCTTGTCCTCCCCTGAGGATGATCCCTACACCCGCCGGGGTGTTCCGCGGGTCCCGGACAGCCCTGTCCAGCCCGAGGGGGCCAGCTTCTCCACCTCCCTCAGCTCCTCCCCAGAGGAGGGCTCCCAGGTGGGGAGCAGCTTCGTGGGGCTGCGGGTGGTGGCCAAGTGGTCCTCCAATGGATACTTCTACTCGGGCCGCATCACCAAGGACTACGGGGAGGGCCGCTTCCGTCTGCTGTTTGACGACAGCTACGAGTGCGAGGTGTCGGGCAAGGACATCCTGCTCTGTGACCCCATCCCCGTGGAAACGGAGGTCACAGCCTTGCTGGAAGATGAGTACTTCAGCATAGGTGAGCGAAGGAGAGGATACGGACTAGAAATGTTCTAGAACATTTACAAGGCATTGATGTCATTATGTTGCCTTTCCTTGCCTGGTAAACATGTTCTTATTGTTGTGTGTGTGTGTGTAGGTCTGGTGAAGGGTCATAAGACAGAGGGTAAGGAGTTTTACTACAGCGTGGAGAGTGAGGGCAAGAGGCAGTGGCACAGCAGGAGTGCTGTGATCCTGTCCCTGGAGCAAGGCAACAGCCTGAGGGAGCAGTACGGCCTGGGCCCCTACGAACCCTCCGCACCCCTAGCCAAGGCCTCCGACATCAGCCTGGGTAAGACTCCTATGCTCTGGTGGACAGGGGGGCAGGTTAGGGCTTGGGCATCCCAGACCACGTATAAGACCTAAGGGATCCTCAGTAAAGTGTGGATAAAAAAAAAAAAGTGTAATAACTGAGGTAAAGCATGAAAGTAAATACAAAAAGTAATAGCCGTCAAACTAATGGTGAATGATCCATGGTTCCATCATGTGACGGGCCCACACTGCTGTTCTCCACAGACAACCTGGTGGAGGGCAAGAGGAGGCGCAGGGGCAACACTGGAGACCAGGGAACCCCCAGCCGGAGCGCCAGCGCCAGCCCCCGGACCCCCGGGCCCTCTGGGAAGAGGAAGCTGATTGGCTCTGAGGAGGAGAGGACCCCCGCAAAGAGAGGCCGCAGAGGGGGAGGGGCCAGAGGAGGAGGAGCCAGAGGGGGTATGAAGACCTGTTTGTCCCCTCCTTAACCTAACCCAGAGACAGCTGGCTGGACCGTCCCCAGGCTAGCCCGGTCCAACCACACTGCGTGGATCAGAACGTTTCCACCACTATGGATAAGAATGTTATTTTATGCATGTTAATCAAGTCATTTTAATGTGTTTACTATGAATTGCTGAAAAGTATGATTTTAAAATGTATTTTACCTAAACCTTTTCTTGAATGTCACTTTTATTGATTACATTATGACATTTTATATGACACTTTTATATGAAACTAATCTATGTGGCATGACAAGAAGTCACTAATAAAATTGTAACAGTGTATGAGTTTGTACAACGTCCCATTAAAACATGTGTGACATCCCTGACTCGTCCATCACCTCCTGCTGCCCGCGCTCTCCCTGTGTGAGGCTGAGTTGGTAACTATGGTAATAAGCTCTCAGCTGCCTTGGTGTTGGGCCATTCATTTGAGCACAGGGAGCTTAAGGTGTCTCATCTTTCTCACAGGTTCCTAAACTTAGTTGTGTCTCGACTTACTCTCCTCCGTTACAGTTGTTCAGTGGTGATGGGAATCATGAGTCATGGTATCTCAATGCCCTTTTGAACTCTTTCTTCATCCATCTGCCCTTGTGTGTGTGTGTGTGTGTGTGTGTCTGCCCAGGCCAGCGACCGGGTGTGTGTAACACCTCTGGTAGTGGGACAGACCTCCCTCGCGAACCAGAGGACCTGGAGGGGACCCACGGCCCGCTGCCCCAGAGCCCCACCCTCTTCATGGGCTTCGCCTTCATGCTGACCGCATCATCTGAGACAGACCGCCTCACCAACCAGCTTGTCAGCGAGGAGGGTGAGTCGGAGATGACCCTATGTAGAATGATACACATTTGTTGACTAAGGATTAACATAAATGTGTCACATTTAGGCCCAGTTTCCCAGACATGGATTAAGCCTTGTTCTAGACTAAAAGGGGTTTCAATGGAGATCTTAATATAATCTTTCTCTTACTTTAGGAGGAGGCTTAATCCCTGTCTGGGAATCTGGTCCATAAGGTGTATGTTCTGATGCTATGACAGTAAGGTTCATGTTTTCCTCTTCTTTAGAGTGTGTTCAAACAGCTCCATACAACAAAGGCTACACTGAGACCCAGCTGCTGGCTGGTGGAGGCTTCATCCTCCTGGACTTCAATGAGGAACAGGTGAGAGCACTGGCACACCACATCCAGCCTCACCCAGCAGTGTCGCCTCGAGTTACACCTGGGAATATCAACCGATTTAGCTGCGGCTGAGATGCCTAAATATAGAGATCCAGCTGCCCCTCGCCCCCCCCCTTACCTCTGTGACTCCTTCCCCATAGTGCAAAGCAGCCTATCAGAGCCTGCTGGTTGCTGACCAGCACTGCCGCACCAGGAAGTACTTGCAGTGTGTGGCCAGCGGGGTGCCGTGTGTGTCCCACATGTGGGTGAGAGACTGCTGCAAGGACAACAAGCTGCTCAACTACAGGAACTACCTGCTACCTGCAGGCATGGGGCCTGACAACTCCATAGTGGAATGGTGAGGAAGGCTGATTGGTCCCACCGTCCCAGCTCCTTGAGGCTACATACTCTGTGTTAGAAGGTTTGCTTTGGGATGTAAAGGATGCTTCTAGATGTTTGGAATCATTTTGGTGAGGGTATATTTCTTTTCTCCCATGTTTTGGATCAGGCATCCCCGCAGCAGCCCGTTCAAGACCCTGCGGGTCCTGCTGGTGTTTGAGGAGCCTGTGGAGCTGTGGGCTCAGCTGCTGAGCCTGATGGGAGCTGCCTCTGTGAGACAGTACCAGTCAGACAAGGACAGCTCAGGTATGCATCCATGTTACAATTAATAATGACGAATGACGTCAAAGTCCAGTGCTCTGTTATAAGCCTGAATAGGGGCAATTATTGAGTCATTGCCATGGATGGTTAACTTATATTCAGTGACGTATACTGCAAGATAAACCCGCATCACAACGTGTGTGTTTGGTTAGCTGACCCCGTGTGTCTGTGATGTTTCAGACATTCCTGAGGGCAAGTTTGATGTGGTCATCACAGACCGTGCCTGCCCGCCATTGGTCCTGGAGAATGTGACATCACAGAATCTTCCGTTAGTGTCTCCTGAGTGGCTGATCCACAGTGTCATCTGTGGCGAGCACTTGGGTTACCATAGCAACCCTCAATATCATCATGACTACACGCCCTCGTCCTAATCCATTCCACACGTCCAGCATCCACACAGTCAACCATGTTTAATGTTCTATATCAGTCAACTTGCATGCCTGTACTGTAAATAGTTTTAACCTGTTTGTTTTTACGAAATTATTAAACCGTGCCAGTTGTTTCAGTGAAAAACACTTGTGACTGTCTCAATGTAAAGCTGCATACACACACTTTTAATATGTACAATTTCATACCAAATTTAAACATTGACAATATCAAGGATGTTCGTAACATAGCATGAAGATAAATAATACACATGTACAATGACTCGGTAAGAGGGCCAGTGGTGTCAGGATGCCTGGGCCTCCAGGCTTGGTCTGTAGCTTGTGCTCCGTACTTCATTCTCTTAAAGTCCAAAACTGTAACAGAGGCAATATAAGACTTTCAAGAGTCCTCAGTCGAGTTGCCCAAGAAGGACTCTAAGTATTGTGTCTAGTGTTCACACAGCATTGATAGGTATTGACATTGGGATCCCACCTGCCCAGGGTGCCACCAGACTGGGTGTAGTACTTGTTGTAGTCCAGCCTCAGAAGCAGCTGGGCCAGGTCAGAGTTGATCTGGTGGTTTCTAACACTGGACAGGATCTTGAAGAGCAGGAACGACTGCCGACTAAAGCCCTGGAAACGTGTTATGGATACGTGACATAGTTTGAAGTTTGTAATGTGGAATACACAGCCTTTGACTGAAGCCAAGCTTCATGTGTCTATACAGTCAGTCACCTTGACCAGATGGTCTAGCTGAGCTGTCCCCCGGTCATCCAGTGGAGCCACATTCTGATTGACCAATGAGCAGAAGTTATGGCACAGCTCCAGAATCTCATTCAAGCAGTGGAAAACCTGCCCGAAAAACAGTTTGAGACAGGGCTCTAATCAATACCTGAAGTCACATACTGTACAACTCAAAGTTGTGCATGCGCGCAAATGTGTACCGGTTTGAGCAGGATGAATGACTGGGCAAGCAGGTTGCTAAGGAAGTGGTCGTGGGCCAATCGGATGCTCTCAAAGTCTCTGGTGGAGTTGATCTGCTGCAGCAGCTGAGAGAACTGAGACTCCAGGACATCCACCTGGTAGAGACACCAAAATCACTCACAACATGTACCACATATAAACATACAAACTAGACAGCAAATATAATTATTTTGCCACCACTTTCAGTACAACGAGATACAAAGCCTATAAGAAATAATGGTTTGATTGTTTAAGTTTTAATATGAGCATGTTCACCTGCATGTAGTACTGCAGGTTGTCAACCAGGAAAGCCATGTGGTTACGTAATCTCGATTTAACAGCGTCGGTCTGGTTGTACTTGAGGTGTTTCCTCTGCATCTGCAGGGCCCAGCAGTGCTGCAACTCTGACTGCACCCGACGCACACTCAGCAGGTACCTGAACACAACGTTATACCTGGACACAGACATTCCGCCTGTAAGTATTCAAGTAAACTCATTCAGGTTCTCAATGCACAATTTCAAGCGGACAACTCTGAACTGGGAGATGATACTGATGAGAAGTGTGGGACTCACTTCTCTAGTACTGCTGGAGTGAAGAGGATGTGTAGGGGCCACTGGACCTTGTAGGCCAGACCCAGAGCAGCCCAGCCTGTAGGGGGCACCTCTCGCGGGGAGGTCTCTTGTGGAGGAGTGGCTCCCTCTCTGGTTCCTGTGGTCTCTGGGAAGAGAAAACAAGTCTTACCCTCAGACCAGTGCTAACTGGGTAGAGGACGGCATGTTGGCAGCATCTTCTCTTCCTTCCACCATGGGTTAAACCTGAGGGTGTTGACGCACCTTTGTCTTTCCCCTGAGAGTCGACGGTGAGATGGAGGAGAGGCAGGAGGTTGTCATCGTCCAACAGCACCTTGTGAGCCGCCTGCTGAAAGGCTACGTTTACATCTGTGGAAGGGAGAGAGAGAAAACACGAGCAGGTTTAGCTAGCTACAGAAATCAAAGACCGAAGCGAAGAATAGAAGACACTGTTCCTTCTCGCTGCAGCTAGCTGTGTATCACGATGTGTGACTGTACCATGTTCAGTGACTGCAGTAGGCGGGGTCTTCAGCATGTGCTGGGCGTGGTCTATAAACACCTGGTAAAGTTCGCCCCGCCCCAGCAAGTAGAAGTCCTTAACGATCTATAAAATTATACGAGAGGTATGAATTTTACATTTACAAAAGCTTTTATGATTAAAACGTATTCAAAACATTGCCAGCTGTATGCATATTTATTGCATACAAACCTTGAGTTGTCCCAGCAGGTCAGATTCCTCCACCATTAGAGTCCAAAGATGCTGTGTGTACACAATACACTGATTAATAGGATCATATTATTGTCGTTTACGTGTTTAATTAAGTTCTCGTTCAATCATACTAAGAGATGGTGATCCTGTCCATCAAGCCCACCTCTGCCACTGTGCTACGGATGCGGTCTATTAGATTCTCAAAGTCCACCAGGCTGAACAGGGGCTGCTGCTTCAGTCTGTGCAGCTCTGCAGCATACAGGTCCTCCTGGTGCTTCAGGATAGAACCTGGACAGAGGACAGGAGGAGCACACGAGGGGGATTTAGTCCAAGTCAGAGCAGGGCCGGTATCATGTGGAGCTCTGAGACATAGAAGCCAGGACTCGTACGAGCTCGAGATGGGCTGTGGTTGTCGTTCTCAAACATCTGGACAGACTCCCCAACAAAAAGGATTTTCTCTGCTACTCGGACAGGAATGTAGGAGGGCAGCATCTCGGCGCGCAGTGAGAACTGCTGCAGTGACGGAGCCAGCATGTTCTCCTCCTCGATCAGCCTCTACAAGGTGACACAGAAAACCAACAGTCAGATCAACCCGACCTGCAACACAAAGCAGATCTGATAAACAAGACCTAAGCAACACAAAGCAGATCTGATAAACAAGACCTAAGCAACACAAAGCAGATCTGATAAACAAGACCTAAGCAACACAAAGCAGATCTGATAAACAAGACCTAAGCAACACAAAGCAGATCTGATAAACAAGACCTAAGCAACACAAAGCAGATCCGAATAAACAGGGCGAAGCGGTTATCTATCCAAGTCATCTCTTGTCTCATCTTACCAGGTCCTGTAATTCCCTGAGCTGTTTGCCACTCAGCCCTCCTATCCCCAGGTCCTCGTCCTCCTCCTCCTGGTTAGCTGCAGCACCTCCTGCGCTGGGGCCCTGCTTCACAAAGAACTCCTCACTCTGGTCCAGGAGCAGGCCATGCAGCATCCATGCAGCTAGCTGCTTGTACATCACCCCGTGACAGACAGCTAGGATCCTGCATGGGGAAAACACGGCAGGACGCAGCCTCGTCAATGGACGTCTATGGCTCAAACAAACTTGGATGCATGACAAAGTCTCCTTTTTTTAAGTGAGTGTTAAGATGACTAACTTACTTCTCCAGAGCTGTGCGTACAGGGGGTAGCCCCCCACAGCTGTGTTTGTAGACCGTCTCCAGGATTTGACACCCATGGATCTATTTGGGAAACGACCTCATGAATTCAGCCGTTACTCTGCCTGTGCTCTGCCAGTGTGCACTGTCAGGAGAGTTCTTGTCTCTGCCCTGAGATCAAACTTACCTTCTGGGATTTGATTGTCTCCACCACTATCATCACAGAGGGGAACAGCAGCTGAAACTAGGTAAAAACAACATTCAACGTTATTATCTTCTATTATTGGGTGACTACCAACTTCCTTTTAATGTTAATAGTCGGAATCATACCAAACAGTAAATTATTGAGTGAATGATTTTACCTGGTCGAGCATGTAATTCACATGAGAGGTTGTCAGGTGTGGATCACCCAGAAACTGAAAAAAGAACACAGAAAGACATATAATGAATTACTGATGCATTATCACGCACTTTTAAAATGAGAAGTGATTTTCGCCTAACCTCTTGTTCAAGGTCCAGCAAAGCCTGTCTGTAAGGCTGCAGCATAGACTCCAGACCCGTGCAAAAGGCCCTCAGGTAAACCCCGTTCAGCCCAGGCTGATTAGGTTGGTTGGAGTGGTGCTCCTATTGGGAGCAATCCATGCACATTAGCCTTGGTCATCTTTAAGGTAGTTACAGTTGTACATACAAACGCACATAACAGATGTCTAACCTGTTGATGGACATGACCAGTGTGTTGCTCTATGAACTCTGTAAATCGGATGTAATCAGATCCCAATTTGCAGAGGCGATTCAGGACACCGGTTTCACTAGGATGAAGGAACGGCAGGTCCTGAGACACCTACAGAAGAGCCAGACGTTTATATAAACACACGCTGTTTGAATTTGGCTCTTACCAATTTGACTAGCTGTTACAGTACTGTACTAGCTACTGTACTAAACATACTGTTTGTAGCTAGCCAAGCACACTTTTGGTATTTCTTTGGATAGCGTTATATCACCTGTAAGCCTGTTCGTTTGTTCCACGAAAATATTGTACCAGGGTAACCACTTAACGCCAGTAGGAGTTCATGAATCATTTTAGTTAAGGTGTGGGTATGTGACTAACTCAAAATTGGACTTGCAGAGCCTGTCATTCACATACACAACGAAAACACCGCCACTTCTACCGCCGCAAGTCGATGACGTTGGTTCAAGCACATGAAGTGTCACTGCAGTGCTGGGACTTGTAGTCATTCTTTAAATTAAGTTACAACTGTTTTCCTCGCCTCTGTGATTTACGAGTAAGGGTATTACATATTGGCTATAAGCATTCGATGGTGGCAAACCGAAATCCCCGTGGTGCCGACAGTAGTATGTATAAAAATATGACATAAATTATGTTGCGTGTGGACTGATGGGAATTGTATGCTACTGTGACAACTCAGCTTCGATCATACTAGCTTTACCACACGCATCTCTGGCAACGGAACGAGTGAGGAACATTTGAGCTATTAGTTAGCCAGCAAGGTGGGTAACTACTAGGCTAACTTTTTAGCCGTACATATGTTAACTGTGACGCTTGCTAACACCTGTATCTGATTTAGAAGCGTTAGCATAGCAATATACACAGCAGGTATACAACAGTATAGCACCAAGTGAAACTAGTGTATCTTGCTAGCTAGCCTAACTACAAAGTAGCTAGCTCTTGCAAGCTATTCTAGCACCAAACTGTGTTTACTTTTGTGAAGCTACTGAACTGGCCAATAAGTTTGGCAAGCATTAATATTTGACTTGCTAGCTAAAGGAAAAATAATTTGTGAGTGTTAAAGCGAAACATTCTATGGTTTTGAAGCTATCGTAGATAGTCTTTTTTTGTCTAGCTAGTTAAGTTAATGTTAGCTGACGCTACTCTCATTGACATTGACTTCCGTGTTTATTTAGTGGCCCTAATTGCTACCCACTAACCTGATGAATAACCTACTTTAACTAGCGTGAAATAAAGCTTCACTGTAGTGACTGACTTATGGAATTGTAAATGTCAACATAGTTTTGAAACTGGACAAAAAGTACAAAACATGATAACCCTGATTCAGCTGCTGGCATTGCTGTCACAGAGTGGACATTGAGATTGTGATTATATGTCTGTCTATAACAGTACTAGTACTTCATCTGTAGTGCTCCCATAATCGTTTAATTTGGTATGCCTGTGTTGATGTAGTAATGGCAGAAGGAAAAAGTGGAGAAGACATTGTGTCAGAGTACCTTGGTCAGAACCCTCACCTGACCCAGTGGGTGGAGTCTCTCAGGGGATTATGTGAGACACACAAACAATGGAATGCCAGACAAGAATTCCTCTTGAGGAACATGGAGACCTTCCCAGCAGTCCAGCCAGGAGTCAGCAACCCGAGCATGGACAAACTGCTCTCGCTCTCCATGGTTTGGGCCAACCATGTTTTCATGGGTTGCAAGTATGTAGACGACACACATCATTACTTTAGACTAAGCTTTTCCTAACTGCTATCCCTGAAGCATACCTAAAAGTTAATATGGTTCAGACAAGGTGAAGGGAACTAATCCATGTCTTCTCTTATCCCTCAGATATCCTCAGCCTGTCATGGACAAAATCAAAGAGATGGCCGATGGAATCATTGTCAGGGATGCTCCAGTTCGAACAACAAGGGATGAGATCATGGCGAGAGGAAAGAGACCGGGTGCCCCAGGTACATCAAAGTGAATGATAACGTGCTGATAGTGTGATTTTAGCTTGTGGTACAAACATTGTGATGAAAGAGAGCATTACCTTACCAGTAGATTTAGTTACTGTACGTCTAAGCTTATCAACAAAATTCGAACAGCAATTTCTGAGGAAGTGGGGCCCATTGTTAAACTAGATGATAGATGATACCCTGATTGATTTCCCACCAGAACATCCTGAAGCTGCTTTGTTTTGAACCAATTATCCAAACGTTATGAGGTCCATATACACCCCATACCTCTAATACATCCGCTTTCAGGTGAAAAAAGATTGTTGTGAGGCTTCTCCCACTAACAATGTGTTTCTCAGGGGGTGATGCTGACAGCTGTGGGAAGAGGAGCAAGGCCGGCCCTAATGAGGCTGGTGGGAGGGCAAGTGGACGAGGTCAGAAGTCGGGTCCTCCTCCACAGGCCCCAGCCGATCACCAGCCATTCTTCAACCGCCTCTACAAGGCAGTTGCCTGGAAACTGGTGTCAGCCGGGGGCTTCGGTCCTAACCTGGATCACTTTGAGATCCTGCAGGGGTGTGTGGAGTCATCTAAGGAGACTCTGAGCTGTGTGTTCGTGCCTTTGAAGGACATCCCAGATCTGCCCGCGGGCCGCACACAGAAGGAGGGCCAGGTGTGTGAGCTACGCTGTCAGAATGTCTACATGGGTACAGGGTACGGGCGCGATGAGGCCGCCGCCAAGGCCATGGCCTCTAAAGAGGCCTTGAAGGCATTCCAGGGGCGCAAAGTGACTGTGAAGATCTGCAGGCGGCGCTTCCGGGGGAGGGACGTGGAGGATTTGGTTCTGGTTGATGACCAGCCCAGGAACCCGGTCTTTCCACCTGCTCTCAGCTATCCCTTTCAGGCAGAGCAACAGGGAGATGGGTTATCATAGCAAAGCCAGGAGTGGCGTTAAGACACTGTGTAAATCACTGGTGGATTGAAAGTCATGGAAAAAGTACAGCAGTGTAAAAAAGAATTGGCTATATATCACCATGTTTTGCATTTTATTATAAACATTATTTTTGTTGTTGTTTTTTTGAATAGCCTACGCCAAGTTCTTTTACTTTTTGAGACATTTAAACTCACTTGTAAGAATTAAGGTTTGTTGGGACTGCTGCTTAAAATGGGTTTGATTTTTAATTGGCACCATATAACTATTATAATTTTCATCAGCAGTTACACCTTAGAATTTAGGTTGATGGGCATGATTGCCTTGTGTGAAATCTTTGTCTGCAGTATCCATTTGCCTTTTGTCATTTTATGACTTTACAAGTCAAATGAGCTCACTAAAGCATGACTAGATATGATGTGGTTGCTATGTACATCAGTCAGCTCCAGAGGTAGATATCTACTTTAATATGAACAGAAGGTATGCTGCTGATGAGACTCGTTAGAGACGCTATTAGAAAAGGCCTCTATTGATGCTTGAATTTGTTTAGCCTTTTGTGTGAGTTTTAATTACACTCGTACTGTTTCAATTACCAATCACAGAAATAGTCTGGAGATAAATGTTTGAATTCATAAAATACTTGTCACAGTAGAATACTTATCATTTCATTATGTTTATTTAAAATGTTCCGATCCCTGTCTACATGGGTGCAAGCTTTTGTTTTCATCTCAGCATCTGGCGTTGACTTAGAAACCACTCAATTGTACGTACTGTGTTGAGAACCTGTTGGCTTGTGTTATGGTTCAGTTCTGATAGAGAAGATGTACATAAAGCCAAGTTAAAAACACTTTCAGAATGAGAGAAAAATGCTTCTTGTGTGTGCTTCGCTGAATTAAATACATTGCTACAGTTCCATTGAAACAAAAATTCCCACAATGTTCTGTGTTACGGTATATTTCTATAAGTTCTCCTGTTTCTATATTTTTGTAAATAAAAATAATGTAAGGAATAGTGTACCCTGATTCTGATTCTTATTGTAGACATAACATTATTAACCAGTAGAGGGCCACACATTATGGTCTTTTTCTTATGACTTTGTTAAGATCTCACCAAAACATACATTTTTACAATGTGAACACTAGTTTGTATTCTTCTGTTACCATCGTTTTAAAATACTGTGATTTGCCTTATCGCTGACCTAATGCATAGTGTCTTGTCAGCCTGTCACACACCTTATTGAATACAGGTAGCTGGTTATGCACCTTAAACCTTTCATCCAAAGCTCATGTTAATCCTGACAAGTACTGTATTAAGGTAATTAAATGCAACTGACATGCTGAATGTGTTCAGGCAACAATTCTACATCCCGAGTCCGGAGAGACAGCTATCCCTCTAACAAGTAATTGTGTTTCCTGGCGCTTCCTCCCAAACCCAATTAGACACACACCTCGGATGCTTGTTATTCACAGCTAATAGGTGTTAGGCTGCTGTTAAGGAAGGTGAATCAAGTTAGAGCTCCAATGTGGTTTGACTGACGTGTTCATGACGTGTCCTCTTCTTGACCCTGAGGTTTTTTTAAACTCCAGTACAGGCTTCACCTTGCCATGGATAATTACTGACTCACAGGGGGTACTCTTGACACTTCATTAGGCCACCCGCAAGGACACTGCTGCTCAGAAAAGTATACAGCTTAAAAAGCAAACTACCAAAGCAGCAAACTGATAGTGATTTATAGCTCCCGAAATGACAGCTTCACTGGTGATTGTTTTATTTGACAAAGTATCAGTGTATGAAACTAAAACCATTTTCACGTTTGTTTGGTCAGTTATCACAATTTAATCAGAATCATTGCCACATCATAGGGCCTGTCATCGCTGTCTGAGTGGATACAGACACCACATACTACACAAGGATGAAGAAGAGATTCAAGGTCATCTTTGTATATTTTGCTATATATTTTGCTATATATATTTTATGTATTTCGTTTGGGGTGTCATGTCAGTAAACACGTTGCAGGATATGTCAAATAAACACAATGACGTACTCTTGGACATAGCGTCCTTAACCCGCCCTGGTTTTTGGAAGTGAACAGACCATCCTTCTGCTCCACCAACTTTGGAGTCTCCCGTAGGCCATGCATTAGATAATAATAACCCCCAATGACACTAACACATAGAGACGGCATACATGTGGGTGGCTGACTTGATTGACAATCCAGAATATTTGTCCACTTGTCTTTGTTGCTTTAGGTCGCTGCTGACTTCGTCAAATGGGCAACTTCTATAAGCCACACCCGAACTGGCGTCAAATGGACCGAGTTAACATATTGTTCATGTCTGGGGCCGAAGGTTATTTGTGACTTGGGAGTTCTGCATTGTGCCACCAAGTTGCTAATAAGAGATTGGCCTGTCAGCTTACATGAGGACAGATGGATACTGGGAGAGACAATCTGGGCATATTTGAAGGAAAGAGACAGAGATGGAAGTGAGAGGTTAATCATTCTGATGTTATAAGGGCAATTTGGTGCTTCCTGGTGGTTTGATGGTTTAAGGCAAGCAGAGCAGAAACATTCAAGGTGGTAAATGAGAATTCCTCCAATGTTTTTTTCAAATACAGTACCAGTCAAAAGTTTGGACACATTTCCCCAAACTTTTGATTGGTACTGTACCTGACGGTGAACGTATCTAGGCATTGTGAATGGACTAATTGAATGTTGTTGTTTTTTCATTTGTATAGCTCTTTTAGCAAAGTCACAGAGGGCTTCACAACTGTCCACAAATCAGCACCCAACAAACCTAAACCCTCAAGTGTTTTATTGTGAGATCTCTCCCTAAGTCTACCCTTACTGATTGCATGTTGTCCATGTCAGATGCAATGTATAGGGCTGCAGTTTAATTACACAATCAATATTTACCTTTCCACCTGATTAGCAGGCTTTATTCAAATACGTTTCGTATGTAAAACAGTGTTGTATATGATTTGAGCCCAGATATTTCCTTAAACCAGTAAGAGGCCTGTTGGTTATAAATGACCTTATATGTAGAAAAATGGAAATGGAGTTTAGACTTTACCCACTATTGAACAACACTGTTTTATTTTTAAGTTCACAGGTAATTGAAAACAAATAGTACATGACACAGGAGGCTCTTATCTAAAATCTGAAAATAATACAAATCGAGGGACGCCGAGTCTGAACACTCATGTCCTTATCTTACTGCGCAGTACAAAAATTAGGCACCTCATATTTCCACCTGAATCTAGACGAACTCATTGAACAGAGACCACGCAGACTGCTTTACAAAACAATATGTAACACCTTTTATTTTAAGTCATATTAGAGTACTGTAATATATAGTGGAAAATAAAATATTTCAAGTTCAAACACCTTTTTGGATAGACAATCTTTCAAAATGCAATCTGTCTTTCTCCTGATAAGCACACCTTGTAATGAAAAATATATTATAAAGATCACATAGACCATGATATAACAATATTTCAATAGCTTCCCGACTGGTCCACTTACATTCAAAAAGCATAAGTTCACAAGCACTTGAGCAGGAAAAAGTTACAGAATGCTCCACGAGGACAGTCACACATTTTCCCAATTCGTGCTCCTTTTCTCACCGCACATTGCTCTCCAACGTCGCACTGAAAAGAGATGGAGAATGTAACGAAATGGTTAGATCTTTGTAACAATAATAAGACCAACCAATGGTGAATAACCAATACAAAGCATTTTACAAAGTTATGAAATTACGTTTAGATCACAGTTGATTGGATAATAACTTTTTTTGTTTTTTGAGTCTCAATTCAGAAAGATTTTGCTTATTTACCGTTGGAACTTGACCAAATTTCTTTTCCCACATTGATAGTCGTTTTGTCTGCAGCTTTTCAAGAACGTCTTGTAGTGCACCAAGCTGTTGAAATATATACAATACAATTATAAACATCTATATTCCTGACCATTGCTCAATCAACATTTGTAATGTCAAAATGATCTTATTTGTAAAATAAACTTACAAGCTGTTTTTCATTGGTCAAGTTGGGATCTTTGGGGTAGAAATCCCGCAAGGCTCTTGTGTCAAGGTTTATTTCCGAATCCGAGTCGTCAATTTCAGCACCGAGAACGATGGACAGCAGCGCAGCACAAAATAACACTCTTGTCCATAGTCTAGAGCTCTCCATGGTCCCAGTGTACACAGGGATTTGATTCTTAGTTGTTGTCTTCTCTCTCCAAGAAATCCACTTCAAATACCCAGTTCCCTGCAATCCACAGACTTTATATCTGATTTAACACTTGCCGCTTCCTGGCGACTCCTTTTGCTCCACCTTTACCATTGATTTTTCATGCGTAAGAAGCGCAGCGGGGGTGGTGAGTCATTGCATAAAAGTTACTTGACTGTCATTGGGTGGATACCAAAAGAGGCCATTGATATGCTATCTAACATTATGCCTTAAGAATGCGGTCGAAATAAACGTACTATTTGTTTTGTATGTTTTATCTCGACGGATTTGGGCCTAACATCTAGTAATTTCATAATTGACGGGTCCTGGAAAGGGCAGATGGAGCATATGTATTATGTTAACAGATTAAACAATGTTTTAAAATGTGCAATTCAATTCTACACAATAAAGCCTATACCACAATCATGTTGTGGAATTGTGTTCCAAATGCCTCATTAAAATGCGTTGATGTACTAAAATATACCTCGTCTCAATATTGTTATTTTGTTTATTCTAAGTTGGTTCATTATTTCCTTCATCGTTGGCAAATGAACTGGCATTTATTTAAATATATAGGCGACATTACCATATAGTGATCAATTTACTGTGGCAATTTACAGTCTCATTTGGGAAACTGTAAATTACAAATCACCATATTTATGAAATGGCGAGACAAATAAACTTTCCTATTGAATATCGACTTGTATTCCTAATGATCTAAGTTGACAGCCCATCAAGTTTTTTTTTCAACTGAGTTGGCTAACATAAAACCATCAAACAGCTTTGATCCCTTTCTTGAACGTTCCCTGCTTCCTATCTGTCAGCAGAGACAGAAAGGAGAAGCAGCTTTGATTGTGCTCGAGGCTGGATGACTCATTTCTCTTTCCCCAATTACAGTTTTAGTCTCCAGAAATGTTTTTATTTCCTAAGGTACAAAGACATTTCCTGTTGGCCCTTAAGAAAATTATTACATAGACCAAAAAATGTATTAGCAAGTTCATATTGTTTCATGTTTTGTGGACTGTGGACAGCCTATTCTTTATGTGACTGTGATTTGTGGTTTAGATTTGCCATTGTTCGAGTGATAGATATCAGTAGATATTCAGTAAGTATTTTGACCAACTGTTTTCCTAAACATCAAAGCACCATTACAAGGATATCAACAATGTCAAGCCAATTGATTAGTGAGGTGCCTTGGGCCAACCCACACACCATGAGCACAAAAATACCTCAAATCCTTGAGCCAGATAATCAAACTGGCAAGTTTTGCTCCAAACCCACTGTCTTTGTTTAACTCACTGCTATGTTTGGTTAATGGCTGTCTAGAGAGCCTGTTTTAAGCAAACCTCTTACATCCTATCGTTGTTTCCTCCGTAAATCAAACAAGTTCACATGGATACATTCTGAGACACTTTTTTGGAGTGTGTCCATGTATGTAAAATGAACCTGAAGGTCCAAGTCACTGCCCACGTCATGATTAACGAGGACAGACAAATCATCCCAAGGGGCTTGGAACTCTCAAAACAGCCGTACACAATGATAGTCAGAAGTATTGTATTACACATGAAGAGCATGTAATAAACCAAACACATTGATACAAAGAGCACACACGAGTGCGGGATGCAGAGTGGGGGCACAGGGTTAGAACATTGATCAGATTTTAAAATGGTAAGTGTACGCAAAAAAATATGGGATCAGGGGGACAACACTTCAGGGGTGAAGGAATTTGAGTGACACAGAAAATAAATGAAGTGGAATCTATGAGACCCTGCTGAGAATAAGCAGCCATTCTCATGGCTGAGAGCTGAACTCTCACTGTTCCTCTCACTTGGAACAGCTGTGAGCTCCACCATGACTCACGTCCCCACACGGCAGCTGGGAACCACAAAACATAGTCTAACTATTGCATCTATAATCTTGACTTTACGTACTGCAGAGATTTGGGTTCCTCTGCATTGCAGAAAACAAACTTCCCTCTACTCTTTCTTTGTCTTGTTGACCAGACAGAAAAGTTTTAGATAATTGCAATATTTTTTGTTTCAAAGGCTCTAATTATTTTGTCTGCAAGTTGAAGTGTATGTGAGTGTGTGTAGAAATGAGTGGATGTGTTTGTGTAAGATATCTGAGTGTCCATGCTGTAGAATCATAGTTAGTATGTATTGTTAGTGTAGGTCTATCAGTGTGTGTGAGAGAATGAGTATGTTTTTTTTCAATGTTGGCTTCCTGTCTTTGAAGTCAATTCCCAACTGAAATGCACTGATGTGTGGGAGAGAACCGCCTTCATTATTTCTCTTTTCTATTTATTCCTTCCTCCATCTCCTTAACAATACCCAACCTCCTCTGTCAGTCTCAGTAAAACCTCCTTTGTCCTCTGTTGGTAAGGGCCAGGGGTTGCTAACTTGCTGTTCCTCTCTCACACACTTTTCAGAGTTCTAATGACCAGTTTACAGCTTATGACCTTGTGCTGCAATTGATTCAGTGAAGGAGTGTGTGATTATCTCCCACTTGTTCTGAATCTGAATGAGGTTTACTTTGTTACAGATCCAAGACTTTCAACAGCTAAACTGCACTGTAGTGCGTCATCAAGGCATGAAGTGTTGGTATTTGTTAAGTTAAAAGTATGAAACTTAGAAAGCTAGAATGTTAAGCTTTCATACGTTATAGACCTTCCAGTCTTTATATATATATATTTTTTTTGATTGGCTTTTCTTGCTTTGCTCTTATGGAGCTGAGTAACATCAGACCTGAGGGTGAGGATAGGTGAAGGAATATGACGAGAGATGGGAGAGCGAGAGGGACACTTTAATCAAGAGAGGAAGAGCTATCTCTGTCCACAGCCGTAATTACACATAGACATGCCCCTGTCACTGAGGTGCCTCGTTAGTGGAAGCCTTTACGCTGGCAAAACAAACCTTATATGGAGCATGGTGTCAGAGAGGAGAGAAACTACAGAAAAAGAAAAGGGGGTAAAGTGAAGCCTGTCCTCAATCTCTAACTCTTACCCTCTTTCTATCTCTCCCTCTTTCTCTCTCTTTCTCTTGCTGTCTCTTTCTCTCTCTTTTCTTCTATCATTTTCTCTCTCTCTCTGTCTCTCTCCTTTTTTCTATTTATCTATCTAACTCAATTCAAGCTAATCAGATGAGTGTGGATGTGATTGAATGCCTTTTTCCAGACCCAGACTGAATTGTAACTCCTGCCCGGCCGCCATATCCCTATCTCATAGTGACTCTATCTGTGACTCACATTTAATTACATCTGGAGTAGGATATGCTGCTGGTTTCTGCTTGAATTCAATGCAGATGTGTTCATTAATTGCCACTATCACATTTGGTGGTCATCAAGCCAGAATGAAGAATTAAACAATATGTACAGTATGTGCACCAGATCTCCGTCAGACATCTGCATTTCCAGCCCTTAGTCTCTTAAGAGCTTCTTCAAAGTCCTGCCTGCATGAGTCATCGAGGCATGTGGCCTCTATCAGTCTGATTGTGTTATAAGGAGGACAAAGCTGTTCTAGCCTGCTAGCTGCTAAATCAGTTTCTCTTAAAGATTAGAAATTATATTACATTTCATTAAAGTCTGTGACATGTGGCTTGTGGCTCTATGGAATGAGAATTCATAGACAGAGAGTCTTACCCTCCTCGGGCTTGTGGTGCTTTGCTCCAGCCCCAAATACTTCTATGTGAATACATTTCCCTGGCTTGGTGGGTATTGATAAAGTGCTTTTTCATCTTATCTTCCACTAAGACCACCTAAAGGAACTATCAGTCTTGTCAGAAACCAAAGGGCACCTTGTAGCTCAAATGAGGGATCAGGGGACAAACAGGTCTATATTAGTGATTCAAGATGATTCGTAGCAAGACAGGTGTTCTACAGTGCTACTCCAATCAGAGAAGTATATTCGGACGTGATGGGTTGTGTTTAAACCAGCAGGGTGCCAAATCACTGGTTTCTCTAGGGTTTTTGTGTACAGACAGACACTGATCAAACTAAAAAAAAAAAAAAAAAGAGCAGTTGAGAAGCGACAGAGTCCACACAGGGTTGTTTATCCTTGTTCTGCCACCAATAGACACTGTTGAGAAATGTATATTTGTTCCAATTAGATCCTAAAGAACTGTGCCAAGTGACCCTAAGAATGAAGGAGGTCAACTTGAGATTCCATAAGATGCCCCAACACTGGTCTTCCCATCCTCCCATTCCAGCTCTCCTCTCACTTAGCTCAAGTCTTGATGCAGTTCATGCTCTCAAGATGACTGTATATTCATCATGTCAAAACAAATCTCCTCACTTTTGGTTATCAAATAATAAACATAATGAAAACTCCTTGAATACCTATTCATCTCTATTTGTGACATTATTGAAGCATTTTGTACTGATGCATAATTCAGAAGATAAACCCGTTGTGTTTCCCAGTTGTGTGGGCGGAGCGTGTGATGAATCCACAGGCCTGTCAGCTCCCAGCATTCAAATGCTGCTGTTTTGACTCCATTACTGTAAGACTGTAGAGATCTCTACATAGTGATTTTAATGCTAAATGTGTGGGTTGGTGAAAACATAAAAACACGAGTCAAGACTGAAGACAATCAATCATTTGGCATTGGCTCATTGCAGGGTATAAGCCTTCTGTAGTTGTGTTGTCAGCACAATGCTGTGTAATAATAGTAGAGCCAAAAATAAGGATCATTTGTTTATGAGGAATTATGCCCTTTTGTCGTCCTCTGAGGCCCCAGGCCAGGAGAGCAGTGCTCTGCTCATTGGATCAGTGTTCCTTGTACGCTGAGGCAGCCTCGTCCTGTCAGCCCTGTGGCCCACAGTCACACCCTTGTGCGTCATTGTGAGGTAATTAAAGGTTCTGAGCATAGATGCTTTCTCTTTCTGTCTGCCTACACACTCTTTATGTGTTCGAAACAAATGACATGCTATAGATCTGTAATTGCACTGTAAAGCAACTAATTGCAGTGTCGTCAGGCTTTAACAATATTGATGAGAATTTGTATTTATCCTGCTTGTGCACACATGCACACAGGCACATACTACATGCACACACCCTGTTTTGTGTTTCTGTTGAACTAGACTAGACAACCTCAGTGCATGGATGTGTAAACAAGTTTGGAATCAACACTGGAGTCCAGATGGTGGATAAGGGAATTCTTCCTTTTTGTTAAACGATTCAGTCTCATTTATCAATAATTATTCAAATATTTTGTATTTTATTCTGAATCAATCACAGCCAGAACAAACTGTTTAAACAGTTTAAAATTCCAGTTTTATCTTTTAAGACTTGACTAGATGATTTATATGGTTGAGAAAACCCAGATTGAACACATCAAGAAGGAAAGAGTTCCTGTCAGTGCTTGGGAGACTTCAAGTTTCCTTCTGGGAGACGTTATTGATTTTTGGCTGCTCTTGTTGAGTTTTGGTTGAAAAATAGGCAATAATCCAGACACTGCCAGATAAGACTGTCAGAATATTAGTTAAAGTAGATGTATCATGCATTTTTAGGGCATATTTTACTCCTATCACAGTGTCCCACTAATAGATTACCACAGGGGTTCCCCAAGTCATTCCCAAAATGCACAAAGCTGCATACAGCCACAAATAAGAAGAGAATAACAATTAAGATGGTATTTCCACATGTGTGTGCTCTTTGTATAAGGAGACAGAAAAGTTGCATGGAGGAAAAACCATATGCAAACACTGCAGAGTGATAAACAGGGAAATCTTGCAGTCTATTCACAGGAAGATTCATTAGTGAAATGTCACACATCACTTTTAGAAAACTCCTTTTTCATCAGTTTTTGTATGACTCAACTAGTGATTAAACTGGTATTGGAAGAGGGGTATGTTTTGCAGTGTTTTATGAGACAATAAAATGAGGATATTTTCCACTGTTACAGGGCCCTCCACCCACAGCCTCCGTCACAGGTCGTCTCAGTGCTCCTTCGCCCACATCTCATATCTGTCCTGTGCTTTATTGATTGGCTCACTCTGACATTAAACACTCCTCGAACCTGCTGAAACCTGCTGTCCAACAACCCCCCAAAGTAATTAGAGTTGGTGAATAATTAAATTGGGGCTGAAAGGTGTTTATTACAGTTGTTGTAATGACACACATTACTCACTTCCCAGTCCAGTGGTAGATACAGGTACTGAGGTCATGCCTGACTGGCAGTCACATTAGGATCATTTCAGTGTTTGGGGAATTTCATTCAGCCCAGAGGTCATTAGCGACATGGTCTAATCTCTTTTTGTTGGCCCTCTGATGGAGCACCACTGTCCAGGGAGAGGGCCAGGGCCGACTCTACAAGTCTAGACGAGGAGAACTGTGCAACTCCCCTCAATCATGCAACCAACACTGATCCAGAGTAAAGTGGCTAAAGAGAGGTAGCAACAGTAGATACTAGCCTAGTTCGCTTTTTGTATAGTATATCCACCAGAGCTGTTATGTGAACGCTTGCATGCAGGGTGCATGCTTCCCAATTCGAACAGGCTGTTTTAAAAAGAATATTGCTCTTGCGCTGACACATGCTCGCATTAACTATTGCTGTACAGTACCAGTCAAACTTTTGACTGGTACTGTACCTATCAAAGCTGAAATCAAACCTACGCCCTTGCCCACAATATATCACTGTAACCATGACTAAATCATTTTTATATTATTAGTATGCGTCCCCCCCCAGAAACTGCTCTTGAGAAAATTTCAATTAAATTGTCCAAACCAAAAATGTTTATCAGATCCTGATATCAGATCCTGACCCAAAGCATATAATCCCACTCTGAATTTTTGGTGAAAATTTGCAGCCGTAATATCTACTCTTGATTTTGAAAGTTGGATTACCAAATCTAAAACAGTCCAGGTCTTGGTTCAACAAGGGAGCTGCATAGACCTGCAGAGTTGTTGTTTTTCACTTTGTGTAACTTTATGGTGCAGCTTGTCAGAAATTGATCCCTTCAACATTTGGATAGTTTCTGCATCTGAGATGGTTCATTCTATTTTAACAGCGCCCTCTATTGGTCTGAAAACATCCAGCATACAGTACAATGTTGATTTTTAAATACAGTATACATTGATAAAGTTTACCTGACAATTGTTTTGTGTTTTTTTTACATACATCTCTGTCTCTATTTTACTTCATATGGATTGCGTTCTATCACCATAGCTTAGTGGTTATAGCACTTGATTGCTGGATTGTATTACACTGGAATTCATTCCACAGAAGTTAAAAGGCAGCACAGGCCATAGAGGTGGCCACACAGGGGCAGCAGTGTCACACAGAGAAGGTCTTCAGTGTCACCAAAATGTCTGATTTGTCCGTTCCATGTGGGCAATATGTTACATCACTTGTAAGACGATAAGGTATGTTGAATTCCAGTAAAGTAGGTAGTAAGGCTAAATCAATTACATTTTTCAAACAGACAGTTACTGCCTTCAGGTGTGAAGGAGTCATTCATAAAGTGTTTAAAGACTGCTGACATAGCATGGTTCGATTTAATTACAGGCAGGATAAGAGAGAGAGATGGATGCTACAAAGAGTGAGTAGATACAAAGAGTGTGAGATAGAGAGAGAGACTGACAGACTGAGAAACAAAGAAAGAGACTGAGAGAGATTGAATGAGTGCGTGAGTGAGTGACAAGTTGATTTTGTTTCCATTAAAATAATGTACACTAGAATCACTGTGTATCATGCTTGAATTTCAAAAACATGATACCCTTTTGTGTGAAATGCATCTTCTTTCACAGATCGTGCTTTAGGCAAATCCACACCAGGCTACAGTAGTTATTGCTTTATTAATCAACCAGTGTATTTCAAAATGATACAATACCATTGAGGCTGTATTTAACAAACTGCTCACTATGATAAAATAAACGAAGAGTTAGCTCCAAGACATCTTTGATGGATCATTTTCATAAGTTATACAACCCAAAGAAGGCATTCATGAGGTTTTGTTTTGCTTGAGGACATACAAAACACTGAACGGTGGGAAGGCAGTCTCTCAGGTCAGTTATTACGTAAACATTTTCTAATCTTGACTCAGTGAAATCAACCTCTGTTATGTTTATATGAACCTAAAGGCTGCCCTGCATTTCAATTGTCTGAAAGTAAACATTTATCCATTACAGTTTGCTAACACATCACCATTAAAGAAGTGTTTTACTATCTAATCAATTCTATATTAGACACGTTACGACAGTCAGTAAAAAATATATAGCTTATTCCTTGTTGAGGACACACAAGCTTTCGTATTTTAATCCAGCTGATTACAGACATAATGGTACAGAAACTGTCAAGTGAACTTAAAAAAGCACAATGGAGCGACCGTGGCTGTGACAGAAACATTGGTCCTTTTCAACATAATGCATTAGCACCGTACTTATCCCACCCTTTTGAAATGTACAACAACCAAACAGGCCATGCATCACATGATGTTTGGAATGAGAAATGAGAGTGATGGAACATTGACTTAATGTAATTTGACATTGCTTGTAATACAGCATGGATCCTGTGTGTCACATGGCCTAATAAGAATATACCTGTTATTCAGCTAAAATGCTACAAAGCATTATATGCCCAATGTATCCTTTCATACATTGGGCCCATTCATTAGACCACTTCAGTCTAACAGCAGACTTACAATGGCAACTCCAATGGGTTAAATAATGCAAGACAGATGAGAGCTGATCTAACACAGCACTCCACATGTGTTTCTCTGTCGAGGTTTAGTGATCCTTCCTTACCCGTAACAAGGAGCACCAAAGTGGTACTGATTCAGATTTTATTTATTCGTGAAGGTGTCATTTGGTTTTCATAGTATGTCAACATTGATCAACATGTTTTACATATTCCTCTTCTGTAGTATTTTTAATTAGCCAAGATGACCAGTAATGTTGTCATTTATTGAAATATTTAGTTGTCAGTCAAACGAAAAAGGGATGGCGAAGCCCGCATCTTATACCAGAAGTATGATAACCCGGTGTTGATAATTGACAATCCCTACTCTCTTGAGCGACCCAGCGGCGTGACAGCGGTTAGCGCAGACACAGGTCTGTTTGTGTCGCTGCATCGGATGGATGAAACTAATGCAATCAATGTTGAGACTGCTGGGCAGGAACAACATTCATTCTGTAGAGACTGAGGAGCCTAACTGAAAACAAAAATACTCCCATTAGAGCAACAAGGAAGGAACTCTAAAGCAAAGCTGATGCAAGACAGAGTAATTCATTTTTACTTTAGTCTATTTAGCAGCCATGTTTTACATTTAATTAACTTCACTTTAGACAACTCAAGGTTTTAGGATGGATGAGAGAAATAATTAAATAGAAGGTATGAAACATGCAACTCTGAAGTGTTGGGTCAAACTAAGAAGATGTGGTGAGAAGGTTCTGGTTCATAGGATGATTAGCCTCCCTGGTATCTCATAGGCTACACATGTCACTTGTTTGATTCATTAATACTTTCTCAGCCTTTCTGTACACCATATCCTTGATGGGCCTACTGCACCCAGCCACGACTGGCACAAGATTACCAAGACAACCCATGATATATCCTACAGAAATGGTCTGCAATAATAAAGAGGCATCATTATTGACAGGTTTGTTTATTGCACACTAAAATGAACAAGACAGCCATTGGAAAGTCTTTTTTTTGCTTCCCTGAGGGCAGAAAATAGGGGACCTTTAAATGAACAGATCTTTCTGTTATTACAGTCCTTTATGGACTTGGTGGATTGGTGCATTCTAAAGTGCAGGCCTCGGCAGTCCTGTGGGTTATGGTCCCCTGCGCCTTCAGGCAGTGTTTTCCTGTTTGGTTCTGGGAGCTTGACCCCCTGCCTTTCAGACTGTATGACTCATACCACAGCTGGAAGATTCTGGTTCGTCTCTGGTAACAGTGGGTGGGACAACAGACTACACCTTTACTTTGCCATTTTATAGTGAGTGAGAAGGTGTGAATGGGATTTTTATGGACACAATTCCACTGGTATCACAGTAATATGCATGATGAGAAGTACACAACCACTCCCTGTTATTGTCATTGGTTCAGTCAATAATGAAAGCTGTGAGGCTGGAGGCCAGACAGGTAGAGGACTCACTGAACTCAACAGACTCAGTCAAGCATGCTGCAATGTGGCAGTTGGTTTCAACCCATGTAAGTATTTGTGTTTCCTGTTGCCTCCGTGTTAGCCTATGATGACATCAAGAATGATTGACTCTGGGAATCTTGAAAGATCCGTTCAACAGTGGTCACACAAATCTCTCAACAAATAGGCCTAATCTTACCAACAAATAAGTCCTCAAAACAAAACAAGATGGGGATCAAAACAAGATACTTTTATTTTGAGTTTATACTACTTATACTACTACTATTGGTTGCAGCATATCATAGCATCAGTGTAAAAGTAATTTAGCAGAATGTTGTATTCTCCTGCTTTGTGAGTGCAAAGAACACTGAACCAGTAACAAGTAAAGGGAAACATCACTTTATTTCACAATCTGACATGCATTTTCAATGCAATTTAATTCATGCAGACACAACATTTAAAATAATGGGGTAATAAATTAACCAGATAGACTGAACCCAAGTCATGTAATGCTGCATAGCAGCTTGTGGTTGCTGCATAGCATGTTATGGACACAGTGGGGGTTGTTAGAGAATGTCTCCCTGTGTGTACTGGTAGTGGAGTCAGGACTGGTGCCTGTGGTGGTCACACAGTGAGGCAGCCATCCTGCCTGGAGCCTAGATGCATTTAAGGAGGAAGGAGTTGCAGTTGCCGCCTCTGCCGCAATCACACAGCTTCCCAATACGAGGACCCTGTCTCATAGCACACCTGTCACGCATCCCACACTAGAAGGGAGGGGAAAAGAGAGAGGGGGGGAGAGGGAGAGACAGTGCTTTATCAAAAGGCACAATTAACCTGTTAATTATGATGAGGTTCATTATTCAAAGCTATGGTTAAATTAAGTTTTAATTAGTTTTATTTATGGCTGGAGAGATGTTTGTGGTTGTTCAGCATCTTTCTTTCAGTTAATTAGCGCTAGGGCCACAATCTTGATAAGTCTATAATTGCTCTGGAGTCAGGAGCAGTTGACATTTTGCTCCTTGCATTTAATTACTGACATCTCACAGTTCTTAATTGGTTTAATAGAAACTTTAAATTGAACAGCACTAGAAAAACTGTCTTGGTGGTCAACCAAAAGGAACACAATTACCAAACATTCGACTTCCTCTGCATATTTCATGGAGATTTATTTCAAGAAATAAAGTATACATTTTGGGGTAGTATAAGTGTGATAAACACTGAAATAAAATCGACTAAATACTTGTACTTACAATTGGGATGCTGCCTCGCTTGTCGGTGGATGGAAAACGGTGGTTCATCTTCCCCAGAAGAGTCTCCATCACATCCATCTGGGGGCGGAAAAGAACGTCAACAATGACCCAAATGTGCACTTGCAAAGAGGTGAGGGGAAAATAAAACAGACTGAGTGAAAGTTTTAACATCGAACCGTCACATCAGCCGTAGGCTACAATAACACTTTTTATATTGAGAGCTGTTGTTAATGCTGCATTAAGCTAAATTTAAAAGTTCTTACATTGTAGGATAAAACTCTTATAGGTTACATTTAAACCAACAAAATAGGCTTCTTACAAGTTCTTTCTCGTTGGCCGCGTCAAATGTCTGAGCGTCAGATTCCTCGGATGAAACTTCTTTTGACGCCTGTCCGCGGCACATCACTGACAGGAGGCCGATGCACAGCAGCCCGCGCAGCACCCCTGAGCTATCCATGGTTCTGATGCGGCACGTGGCGAATGCGGTGCGGTGTTCGCGCAAGAAAACAGGGAGGATATAGGAAGAGTCTGATTTACAGGTACAGGCTAAGCGTTCTATTCACAGACTACCGGACCTTCTCCCTTTTAACTACTCGGTAGCCCCGCCTGTAAGGTCATGCTGCAACGGCAGGTTGTTAGACTGGTAGAGCAGTCGTCCTATCATGAATTGTGGGACATTGCTACAAGATTCTGTCAACACGTCAACTTAAATTATTGTATGACTGTGCCCTAAGAGAACAGGCTACTCCTTTGCCGAGATATTAGAGGACTGTTTAAGAAGCTCCAAATGGTTGACAAGGCCAATCTTGAAAGAGAAATTTGGATCAAGATTCATCTCTAAAACAACCGACCCATTCACTAAATGTTTCTGTTAAAACTAAGGCTAAAAGCTAAGGCTAAACTAAGGCTAAAAGCTAAGGCTAAACTAAGGCTAATACTAAAGTCAAAACATGTTCTTGTTTGAAATTAAACTGCTGCTGTCAAATTGATAATAAACTTGAGCTAAATCTGTCTTTAGGCCAGCAGAGGGCGCTACATCTGCAGTTTTGTAGATCAACTGATGGGTGTTTCCTGAAGCGCATACTTTTGGATTTAGGAAGGAACACACCCAATGTGACATCAGTGAGGGTTTGAAGAAGAAAAAATTCTGAGCCTAGACTGTGGAGGAACAGGAGGGCCGAGAGCGCCTTCCCGAACTTTTGGTTATATTCGCATATAGATAAGTGGACGAAAGTGTGCAAACGTAACTATAACTTGACAAAATCTAACTGGGGACTGGGGATTATTTGATTTGTCTAGAGAGGATGTCAACTTCTGACGAGGCAGACGGGCTTCGGCCAAGATATGGGTGTAAGTATAAGGAAACTTTTTTTGCACACCTTTATTTCCAAAGTAGGGAAACCTTTTAAGATACATTCTGCCTGAGCCCAGCTCGTTGCGTGTCAGTTCAGTCGCAAAACTACTGTTTAAAATGAAGCTACATTTTAAATTAGTATGAAGTATAGTTTTATGAAGAAAAAATAACTTTTGAGAGCGTGGTAGGAGCTGACTTCCGCGTTATCATTCATATGAACTCATTTCCTACTTTGATTAATTTGACTATATTTACAAAGACTGTTTAAGATTGTATTCGAAAAAAGATAAACAGACAATGGGTTAGCCTTTTGATCTATTGCTGTCTAGTCCTTTACTACTGGAAAGTTAGTCGGTGTTCGGTTGGTCCTCTACCTTAACAGAGTTAACAGAGGAACGAGCCAGTCACTTACGGTTTCTATGGTCTCAGAATGACTTCCACAACATAAATAACATTCCACATATATGCAACTAACCTCAGGTGCTGTTTGATTACCGACCTATACATTTTGCTCTCTCGGCCTCTTGTCATTGGTCATTTTACCGTTGTATATCCTGCGGTAAAGTATGTTGAACTATCTAGAGCAAGGGCAATCCACTGAGTAGAGCTAGGCAAGTTCTATGAAAGCCTGACTTATTTCAATGGTTTATAAATGAATTAACAAACAAAGGAAGCAGATGGTTAGATGGGCTGAGTAAACTTGTACAAGGCCTCTGTGTTGTCAAGTTCCCCAACAAAACTGAGCTTTGTATCATCACTATTTCAGCTTTTTACATCAGAAGTAGGAATGTTTGCATAATGTGGTGTGTTTGTTGGATGACAGCTGTTCTGGATGGAGTGGAGCGTCTCACAGCTGAGGAGATGGACGAGAGGAGGCAGCAGAACATGGCCTACGAGTATCTCTGTCACCTGGAGGAGGCCAAACGGTGAGAGAGAGAGAGAGACATTGCTGGTCTCTATGCCCTGCTCTCTGCTGTAGTTACACCTTACAACACACTCACACCTGCTCACATGTGAATGTGGCCACATGGTGACTCTCACCACAGTCTATGAAAAAGAGTGAGGTGCATGCAAAGTGTCCTGGACTCCGATGCCTTCACCTTCCATAGGTGTTCTACTGACTTGCTCCTCGATATGTCTTCTGACCCAGTGTTGCATGACCAGTCGTTGCAGGGTGACATGCTGCAATTGTTGAGACAGCGTCTATCTCAACATCTGGGTAGTTCCCAATAACAGACTTCCTTGTGCACCATATTCTACGAGCTATACGGACAACTCCGTATGTCAGTGTGGACTCGATGGTTTAATTTCTCAGATTTTGTTGAGATTCATCAAGTAAGGTTTTGTCATCTCTCATTTATTCAGACACCAGACTGCAAAGCAGTGCATGTGTGTACGTGCACGCTTTTGTGTTCGTGGGTGTAAAAGGTGTGTGCCTATGTTGCAGGCACTTTGGTTGATTCACTAACCCAGAAGAGGAAGGAGCAAGTGCAACAGGAAGTGACTCAGTGACTCAGTCCCTTGTTGATTTTAGTATCTCAGAAACCCGCGGTTGTCATAGTAACCGGTTCCGGTGCGGGCTTGACTGTATGTTCTGCTGTGTATGTGTATACTCCTCTCCCCCTCATCTTTCAGATTTCACTTCCTATCCCACTCTTCTTCACCTCTCTTTTCTCGCTCCTCTTCTTCTCTGTCTGGCCCCCGGGCTCCCTCAGTACTTACATGCTGCATGCTCTTTAGATGGCCTTAAAGAAACAATTTGAATTTTTTGATTAACTGCTCAGATTAACTTTTGGACATATCTTCATTTGTTAATATTCTGGCAAAAATGTAGTATTTTCATCTCGGTACATTCCATGTATACTGTAATTCTCAGGTTTACATTACATGTATTCATTTAGCAAACTCTTTTATCCAAAGCGACTTCCAAGACAGAGCTTTAAGTGCATAGGTCAATGATCATAAACAACAAGATAACCCCAAAAACATTGCGGGTAACCAAAACATGAAGCATACAATGTGAAAAGCAAATAAGTGCCATAGGAAGAAAGATAAGAGCATGTAGTTAAACAAATGACAAATTAAACAACATGAACCTCAAAAGTGCAAGAGTTTACCTGTAAGAAAGCAAGCAACAATAATATAATTTACAGTGAGTACAAGTAAATCAGTTAAAAACTAACTAGTGCAACAAGCCACTCAATAAGTGTCATTGTGTTCCTAGAGGAAATAACCTAACATCGGATCCAACAAATCTTTCTTAAGTACCGTTGTACTCCCGGAACAAGTGCATCTTTAGCCTTTTCTTGAAGGTGAGTGGTGCACATTGTTTTCTGTCACGCTCAAGAGAAAGTGAGCTTCAGGTGACACAGAAGTGAACTCCTAGGTGTGCGTGTGTGTGTGTGTGTGTGTGTGTGTGTGGGGGAGCCTGGAGCAGGTGCTCATGCCTGAATGTGCAGTATGAAAAGAATGCTTCTCATATGAGCAAATACATCCCAGGTGTTTTTGTGTTTCTCTCTCTCTCTCTTTCTCCCTGATATGTATGCTGTATCATTATGCAAACTAAGCCTTGGAGATGTACAGTAACGGTCATTTCCATGATGTGCTGTGCCTGTATAGTTCTGCTGATATACCTCAAAGCTTGGCAACGTGTGCACACACACACACACACACTGCAGTGTGACACTGTACTGTAGTGTGGGTGCAGACACTGTAGGCTAGATTTTCTGTGTAGAAAATGAAAGTCGAGCAAGGTAACCTCAGTTCAACAGGTCTGACATATATTGTGTTTTCCCCATTGGGAGTCAGCCTCTCCTCGTCACCCTGAGCTTGTCAGTTGGCCACAGATCTCACAGCACTGCAACACTAAGTGTTTTCTTGTGACAGTGTGTTTCAGTGGGACAGTGTGGAAGGACTTGATTGCCCTTTCTGAAAGAGAGAGGGTGTGTGTTCCCTCCCCTCCCCTGCTGCCCCAGGAAGAGCAGTGATTGTGAGGGAGTGTTTGTTTACTCTGGCCTGAGGTGAATGATGACTGTGGTTCTGTTCTACGTGTCTTTCCCGGAGCCACCTGAAACCTAGAGTAACGTGGATAACTGAACCAGAGGGACTTCCAGCAATGGGAGTGTCCGGTTATTGAAAGTCGAGAAGACCTATGCAATCTGTTAGTCTTAATCTGATAACACTCTGACAACTGTAATGTACAAGACCATGTTGAGCATGTAGCACACCAACACTAATATCTACTTTTGATGAAAGGTTCTAAAATGTAAAGGGAATGCAAAGGGAAAGTAATGGAATGTCTGTGTCAGGTTCTCCGGAATACTATTGTCTAATGACACTGCTATTCCCGGTATGTTCCACCCTGCGGTGTGGTGTGGTGCACATTCACAGAACTGGTCCTGTTGCATGAGAGAGTGAGGAGGGAGGACTGTTCTATATCCATAGCTGCAGCTTCAACCACACCTGCTCATACCTGACATAGCCCAGAACCCTCCGGGGTGTCACATACTGACACGCTCCTGTTCACAGTGATGAATGTGCACTGCAGAGAATCCAGACGGCTTAGCTCATTGTTTCTGTGTGTACAAGACTGTACACATGTTTGTTTAGTCAATAAAATAAGAAGCCTTTGAGGCATATCTCACTCATAATCTCTTTGATTTCGGCAGGACCATGTAGTTACAAGCTATAGTTGCATGCATGAAATCCTTCCAGTGAAGTAGTGCTACGTTGCTACTGCAATAAAGAGACGCTTTAAGGTCAGAATGTATGACATCACACCTCTTAGACAGCAAGGTAACATCTTTATTATCTCCTTTTCTTTCCCTCTCTTCTTTCTTTCTCTTTCTCTGCTGGTCTTCATCACCCTAACCGTCGTTAGATGTGTAAATCACGTCATGCAGGGAAGCTAAAGCTTAGCCGTACACACAGCGCCCAGCCATAGGACCAAGTCAGCTAAGTCTGTTAATATACTGTAAATATCCCAGATCTCTCCTTTCATTACCAGAGTTGTTTATAGAGTCTCTCTGTGGAATGTTGCACTGGCAGACCAGCTCCCCCAGGTACAGGGAGCTTCAGAATCATTTCCTGTTTCAACTCATTTCCAGGCTTTCATGCTGCAGTGGCTAGTTATGTAATCTCTGAACTCCTGAGTGGTGTGGGAAGTGATCTCCCTGAGCAGTGAGGATAATCATCTCCTTAATTCGATTTATTTTGGTCTTTTGAAATGTCCCTGATAGCCTCTTGTGATTGGATATCGACTTGGGTCAAGTTAGACAGTATACCAGTCTTTTACTCTGTCTCTTGTTGCTAGGTTACAGCTGTGAGGGCAACAGCCTAGTGAAATGTTCTGAGAGGTATTTACTCTCCACCTGCCTCTGAAAAAGGGGAGGGGAATGATAGAGGGAGAGAGGGAGGTGGGTCGAATAATAAAGAAAGCGGCCAATAGCCTACGAAGCCGCTGCTGCTGCGTGTTCTAGAAGTCACCCTTCTGGTTTAGATACAAGCCCTGGGTAAACCCCACTGGCTGAAAAGATGTAGATAAGAAGGAGATAGACTACACCTGAAACACTGAGGAAAGAGAAAAGAGAGTCCACACCTGATAACACTGAGGAACGAGAGAGCGAGAGAGAGCGAGAGAGAGCGACTACAGCTGAGAGGAGACTATGAGCTGCTCCTGGGATGGTCCCACCTCTGGGATGGACCCCAGCCCTGGGGGCTGGGATTGACTTGGTAAGATTGGAGTGGATGGAACTCCTGATGTTTTGGGGTCGTCCTGATGAATGGGCTATGTGTGTAGGCTCCAGGGGTGCTCCACAGAGCATGGAGCACAGAGCTGTCCTCTCACAAGCCTGAGAACACTCCTCTATGACGGGCCACCACAGCAGGGTCAGATTGGGGCTGCTGCTATGGTTGCTTCTCACCCAGCTAGGAGCCCATGATCTGAGAAGTCTTATTTGTATCATCTGTATGTTCTTTTGATTTACAACAAACACACACACACACACACACACACACTGAATAGTGTATCAGCTGCCCTGTAACTGTATGACACTTGGGAGGGGTCAGTCAGTCCAGAATTCCAGTGTTGCAGTAAAGCATGTAATGGGTAATTTGGCTCACACTCTCATCCTCTCCTCTCTTCCACTCACTCCTACCCTTTCTTCTCTCCCTTCGTCTCTGTGGGCTTTGTCTCTGGAATCATCGTCTGTGCAGGAAAGCATAAGCCTCTCTCTTATTCTCTCTCTGCATTGGAGACTGTTATGGGGCAGTCAATACTTTTGCTGTGTTCCCCAGTCACATTTTACCTTTAAAGATGCTTAAAGATGCATGAAAATGTGTTTTCACAGTTCATCACACCACAGAAGAATGTGCTGTTAACTACCCATCCAAATTCAAATGAAACACTGCCAAGTATGTTAAATTAGGCTTTTTAATCGTGAGAAAATCCGCAGTCTTCTCTGCTCGATACTGGGGGGGGCGTGTCGCCTGAAGGAGCTGAAGCTCCGCCCCTTTGAATTTAGCAACAACGGCAACAATTAGCGAAATCAATTGCAGATATCAGAACAGACCTACCTGCAGTCTCTGAGTGTTTTATGTGTTAATTACTTTGTCTCTGCATCGTACCAGCAGAGTAACAGAATGCAGGTTTAGGCAGGAGGACTCAGTATAGTATTTACTTGATACTTTATTGACACGGTACAACACATCATTGTAACAATTGATTTGGCATAATGGTTCTGCTTGCATCGGCTCCCCGCCGCTCCCAATGGAGACACCATCTCGACCTCCGAGCAGAGAGCAGCGACGCATTCCCCCTACAACAGGAAACACAGAACCAAGGGTGGAGGCCGGGGAGGCGGAGGCAGCAGATTAACAGAAAGCAACCTGTGTCGCACTAGCAAAGCAGAGTGCAGCAATATCCTGATTAAATAGCCCGGCCTGCTAAGAAGCTGTGCCCTTACTGCGTGATGCCAGTGACGCGCTGCTAAGGAGGCGCTATGTCTCGCGTCCCCCTGCATGAACCAGCTCCGCTTGATTCTATAAACCGTCTGTGATCTGACATAGATAGGTGGCTGTGACGTAGATAGTCTGGGTTTTGCCCCGCCTCTTTAACTCCTGCCTGGGTGACGTGACACACTTTGGAGCTCCCTCCCCAGGTCTTGTGCCACTTGTAGAGCTGAAAGAGGCACAGAGGGAGATGGAGGAGGGGGGGGGGGGAGGCATGACTGCATGAAAAGCAAACTCGTTCTGTCCCCTTGACATTGTGCTCTATGTAGATAAGACACCGCACATTTGCCTTTCCCTTCCAGGCATGGCCTTATATAAACATACCTGTCCACAGACCCACGCACGCACACTCTAGGCACTGGAGACATAGGAACACCTCTCCACTTTTTGGTGTGTCTGTAGTCAGTCATCCTTTCTGCCTCTTTGATATTCTCCCTGACCTTCTCGCTGTCCTCAGGTCTCGTACCTAGTTCGAGTCCACCTGTCAGTTCTGTAGGAACCACAGACACTTGTAAGATACTTCACGTCCACGTCCATTCCTCCCATGGTCGACTTTAGGAAGGACCACCATGCATCATGGCGACACAGGATATCATTCTGGCACGTTTGGAAGTGAATAGGAAGCAGGATGTGTGTGTTTGAGGGAGAGGCCTGGCAGGGGGAGGTGCTCCACCAGGGAGCACGATATAGGGACTCCTTCTCTTCAGCAACACATCTAGTTCCTGGTGGAGAGCAGGGATCTCCAGCTGAAACAGAGGCCTCCGGATCATGCTGCTGAGCAGGCTGTGGTTCAGCTCTGTTCCCCATTTGGGTCTTCTCTGCACCTTCTTACACTCCAGCCCTCTGGCTTCTTACAATATGTCATGTCTAGGAATGTGTCCCAGTTGGAGTGCCCCCCGTTAGGGAAGTGCCTGTAGTAGAGAGGCGTCAGTATACTTTCCTGAAGAGACAGCGGAAGGTAGTGGCCTCTTCCTATTAGAGTGACCTCGGACCTGTTGGCTGTCTGAGGCTCCTGTCGTGTGTAGGAAGTAAAGGATTCCAGTGACTCTGCTCCCTCTACAACATTACCTCACAGCTTGGAAATCAACCCTGTGAAATGTATCTGTAATGCCTGTTCCAGACAACATTTCCATTGTGGTCCCTTTTTAATGTCTCACTCGCTTGTTGCATGTGTCAAGGCGACAACTTTATCTTGGCGCTAGTCCCTTTGCAATAAATCAGTTGGCATTCTAGAGACTAATTAGTTTGACTGGCAATATCAGGAGGGTGTGTCTGTTTGTGCTAGGCTGGGCAGGGTGTGTCACCCTGATAAAATACCTATAAATATGGAGCCTTTCACTGCTCCATGCAAGAGTGAAAGGAGGGGGTTGTCCCTGCCTGTCCCACCCGAGCCCCGCTGCCCCATGGCTGGCCACGTTGGTCTGAATAGGAGGCCTGTGTCTGGAGACCCTGTGTCATGACTTCCTGTGGGGGGAGTTATTTCAGCTGGTGGTTAGTTAGCCTGTTGCTGCAGTTCCTGTTTGTGCGCGTGGGAGAGCTGGAGAGAGACTCTTTGTTGTATTCAGGATAGAGTTCACCCTGCTGTGGCCTGGTTAAAAAGCAGAGGCCAGAGTTACAAAGGAGTGGGAGAGTGTTTTTGTAGGAGAGGCAAGGAGAGAGGGAGAGTGTTTGCTCTCCTCTGAGGGCTCTGTCTGACCTCAGCGCTGTCCTCTGTGATGTTCCACTGAGCCAGAGAGATTTCATATCAGAGAACATGTTCATCACACTGTGTGTAACAAAGGAAGGACAGATTGTAGGAAGTGGGACTCACCATAGTGTTTACCGGACCCATTGGTAAATGCAGTAGAAATGCCGGGCTGCTTAGATTGTTGGTTGTCTGTGTGGCTACCTCTCCCTGGCCTGTCTGTATGATAGCTAGTCACCTCAGCATGGTTCCTTGGTGACCCAGGACTAAAACATGCTCATAGTAAGAATGTGGCTCCTTGTCTGACCTCAGGGAATTCAAATGTCGTGCTGAGGGAATGCTAAGAACTCATAAGATGGGAGGAGGAGAGAGAACGATGGCCCATGTTTAAGTGTAAAGGTTTTTATTTAGTGTGAATAAATATATGATTGTGTTCTATGGAATCTTGGTGGGAAGTTAAGGATGAACAGAGTCACAAACATGCAGACTTGATGCGTCAGAACAAATAAGTCCACTTGCAGGTAGACGTCAAAATGTCTAGAGGACAAGAGGGATCATATACAGGACTGTCCTCATGTATCTGTGGGCTGTATTTGACATCCCAGACACAGTGAGTGAACCAACACAGTGTCATTTGAACTTCGTTCAACCCTCAGCTTGTTTCCCTCTCTCCTGTTGCCCTTAGTTACTGTTACTGGGTTGTAGCATTTTCTAGAACTGTTCATTTTTGGTTCTGCTGATATATTCTGCTGATATATTCTATTCACATGTTTCTTCACTAGTGAGTAAATATATCTGGTAGGGTTGCAGAGTGTGTGTGTGTGTATTCTCATGACTATGTATGTGGTCGTGTCACAGCGTGTGTGTTCTCGTTTTCATGTTTGTGGTGGCGTCACAGTTTGTGTGTAGGTATGTGCTCATTCTTTTGACCTGTTTCTCCCAGGTCATTGTGGGTTGGTGTGGGTCTTGAATGTGTGTGTGTGTGCGCTCAGCTGTGTTGTAACGTGTCAGTTGTGCCTCTTCTCAGCTGGATGGAGGCGTGTCTGGACGAGGAGCTGCCCCCCACCACGGAGCTGGAGGAGGGGCTCAGGAATGGCGTCTACCTGGCCAAACTGGGGAACTTCTTCGCCCCTCGCACCGTGTCCATCAAGAAGATCTATGACCGCGAGCAGACCCGCTACAAGGTGAAGGCCTCATCCTGACCCTTTGCCACGCCCCCTGAGCCTTCCGCCATGACCCCGCAGCCCAATCCACACCCTGACCCCACATCTAACACTGATGAGGGGGCATCTCCAGTCAAATACTTCAAAAATAACATGTCTCCATGATTGAGTCAGACTTTGTAAAGAGTGAATGACGTCCGTGTGTATATAAGTGTATACGTTTGTGTTTATTGTGTGTGTGTTTCTTTTCTACAGGCCACAGGGCTCCATTTCAGACACACAGACAATGTCATCCAGTGGCTGAATGCCATGACAGAGAAGGGTCTTCCAAAGGTGGGTGAACACACACTCACACACTCACCCAGGGCGACGGATCTCTCTCAAGCCTCTTTCAGTCTCTGAATGACAATACCAGGAGACAATGTTTCTTTGTTGTGCAATCCTTCATGTTGCCATACAAACCTACTCCTGTGGTGCATGCGGGGACATGTCTGGAACCCCTCCCTGCCTTCACCTTGTAACCAACCTGATCCATGTGACCCTTTCAGATCTTCTACCCGGAGACCACAGATATCTACGACAGGAAAAACATGCCACGATGCATCTACTGCATACATGCTCTGAGGTAGGACACCCCCCCACAAACTGACACACATACTGAAACTCAAACCCCTTCATATATCTGCCATCCCACAAAATCTCCCCCACACCATGGAACAAACTGGATGGTGTACAGTACCACCACCCATGATGTCTCGTTATCCTCCATTCAGGACGTTCTCAGAGTGAAGTCATGTTTTTCTAAAACGTAGTGCTGAAGTCACAGTCACATGCTCCCAATTCCTCCTCTTGTATGTCAGCTCCACCAAAAACATGGAAACATGAGCCACTGAAGGCTCAGGTCTCAACACACTTCCTCTTTCACCAGTGCTTAAATTCCCTCATCAGCCTATGAAGTTTTCTCTTGATGACTTGGGTGTGTGAATCTGAAAATGCAGATTCGCTTACACTTGTCTTCTCAATATCTTGAACTCACTAGAGTTCACTTTTATGAGGTGAACGGGCCCATTTGCCCGTTAAGAGGCATTCTGCACCAAACGGCAGTGAGAAACTCCCACGACAGCATAGCAGTCGTGGAGTCTGTTTTAATCAAATGTTCCAGTCAAAAGTAAAATGGATGTGAGACCAGAGGCTGTAAATCAGGCCTCTGGAGTCAGGAAGTCAACCAACAAAACAGAGCGGGGCCTGGGTAGTGGCCAAGGGGGGCAGGAGGTAGAAGAGAGAAAGTGTGTGTCTGTGTGTGTGTGTGCGTCTATGTATGTGTTCTCTGGACTACATGACTGGCTTGTTGTTGACTTTAAGAGACCTCCTGCCCCCCCCCCCCCCCCCATCTCCTGCCCAATGTGGCACACAGATGCCAGAACACTGTTCCAACAGCCTGGTTATGAGAAGACTGGCAATAGAAAAGCAGGAGTGTAATTGGGGTTCTGGGTTGGTTTCTACCTTTACTGTCATACACACCCAGCCTGTAATGACCTGCCTGGTCTACGTTGGAAATGGCTTCTGCCCTGGCTTTGTTCTTGTATAACTCTCCATTTCACCTGTCTCTACCTAGCCTGTACCTGTTCAAGCTGGGCCTCGCCCCTCAGATCCAGGACTTGTACGGAAAGGTGGATTTTACTGGTAAGTGTGTGTGTCTTTTGTTTCTATCCATAACCCTTCTGTCACACACCACTTCAGATATTTTAGACAACCAACATAACTTGCTCCCCCCCCCACAGGACTGTATCTTAAACATGGTAAATGCTGGATGCTAAAGGCAGCACAGTGACTCATGGTATTTCCAGAGTGTAAAGTCACACAGGCATCAGTGAAGAAGAGTGAACAGCGTGGTGTTGTGTGTGGTAGGCCTCTAATGCTTCAGTAGCAGCAGTACTGACAGGGAGTTTTCACTAAGCACCAGTCTGCAGGGCAATGTGAAACTCATTAGTGACTCTTGAGTCTTTCCTGTCATTTGTGTTCCCGCTCTTTTCACTCCTGAGCCAGTGATCTGACTATCCCACACTGGCTGGCCCAGACTCATCCTTCTCTCTCATCTCTCCCCTCTGGATTTCCCCCCTCTCTTTCCCTCTCTCTCAGAGGAGGAGATCAACAACATGAAGAGTGAGCTGGAGAAGTATGGAATCCAGATGCCCGCTTTCAGCAAGATTGGCGGGATCCTGGCCAATGAGCTCTCAGTGGACGAGGCAGCATGTGAGCACAGCTCCGACATCAGGGGGGCGGGGCTAAGACTTTGAGCTTCAGGGGGGGGCTAAGACTTTGAGCTTCAGGGGGTAGGGCTAAGGGGTAGAGCTATCGGGGGGCGTGGTTAAGGATGGGTTGAACATTAGGGGGTGGGTCTAAGGGTTTGAGCATCAGGGGCTTCCTACAAATGTTAACATGATGACGTCAGCTCACATGAAACAGGACTCTTATTGCATAATGTTGATTAAATGATTACATTACTTTTACGAAAGAAACACTTGTTTCTTCTGTGTGTGGAAGAGTACAGCCCAGTCAGTAGCCACAAGCAGACCTTATACCCGAGTCCAGTTCATGACCATCCTCCCTTCTCCCTAGTACACGCTGCTGTCATTGCCATTAACGATGCCATAGACCATGGGGTGCCGGAGGGCACCATCGCGGCCATGCAGAACCCCAACGCCATGCTGGTCCAGCTGGACCAGGGCTCTGCCCAGCACTACCAGGACATGCTCTACCAAGCCAAGGGAGAGAAGGTGGCCAACTCACGCAAGCGGGTAGGACACCTGACCCCCTCTGAATGTACATGTAGCAGACAGTGAATGATACCTGGGAGCAGTGTTGTGTTGCAGTTGTGTGTGTGTGTGTGGTGAGCCTGATGTTGTTCTTGCTGCCGGTCTAGCTGGGGGAGAATGCTGACGCAGAGAGGGACGTCTACGAGGAGTTGCTGACACAGGCTGAGATCCAGGGCAATGTCAACAAGGTCAACTGTAAGTGTCACACACACACACTCAAAACACTGAAGCACACACATAAACCAAAGCACAGTCCTTACTTCCTATCTTCTTCCCATCAGTGTCCAGTGCCCTGAGTTTGGCAGAGCTGGCCCTGATGAGTGGTGATGAGGACAGGCTGTATGACGCACTCCGGAGCCAGGCTTTGGGCCTACACGGCCTCCAGTCCCAGAACAAGGGCTGGTATCTCAAGCAGCTGATGGCTGACCGTGAGAACAAAGACCAGGTAGGAAAAGCTGAGTCACAGCTCTGACTACAGACACAGTCAAGTCAAGGTTTATTTCTCTTTTTAAACCGTTAACTTTTCTCAGACCAATCCAGGAGACGCCTTAACCAAAGATGAGTTACAGAGCGGAGTCAACGTCGCAAATGACTTTGCCGAAGGCTACCAGAAGAGTAAGCCGTCACGTTTCGCAACATCCCCAGCAGCTATGAACATAGGGATTGAGTGACGAGACATATGAGGTCTGACGTCTGTATTTTCTGGCGCGTCTAGTGTGCTTCTCACCGTCTGTGCTTTGTGTTCAGTGTTGCTATCCGTGGAGAGGATCAACGCTGCCATCACAGCTGGCGTGCCAGAGCAGACGGTAGCAGAGCTCATGAACCCTGACGCCCAGCTGCCCGAGGTCTACCCCAGTGCTGCCGACCTCTACCAGAGAGAGCTGGCCAGCCTGCAGCAGCAGAGCCCGGAGGTACGCACACATACACACGCGCACACACACACACACACAGGTACATGCACAAACACGTCGTGCACGCATTCACAAATACACACATAAGCCTCCCCCCACACACACACACTCTATATGATCTGTATTATGCCTGTTAGTGAGTGTGTTAGTGAGCTGATAAGCACATGTCTTCACTGTGTTCCCCAGGGATCCCTGTCTCACCCAGAGCTGCTGGTTGCCGTGGAGATGCTGTCGTCGGTGGTCCTGATGAACAGAGCGCTTGACGTGGGTGACAGGGCGGCCCTGTGGAGACAGCTGGCCAGTTCTGTTACAGGACTAAGTAACGTGGAGGACGAATACGCACAGAGGTATGCACACGCTCACTGACACGGAGAGAGGTGGTCTGTCCCTGGTCTGCTGTTCCTGAGAGATGACATGGCCCTCACCTCTGCCCACCAGGTACATGGACGAGCTGATGCGTCTGAAGGCAGCAGCCAGGGAGCAGGGATGTGACTATCTCACCTGGAACGACATCCAAGCTTGCATAGACCAGGTCAATCTGACTATACAGGAGGAGCATGAACGTGAGTGATACACACACACCCACACACACAACCATACACATGCACACACATACACACAAGACCTCTCTCTTTTTGAAATGTTATCGTTACCCTATATCCTGTGTTCTTATATCAACTTAAGTATTGAACTTTAGCTTGATCAATTCTTTCATTTTCCTCAGAATAAGCAGTCAGTGAGTCAGAATCCTAGTGTTAAAGAATCTCTTTAGCCTTTGAATGCTTTGTATGTCAGCCGCCATGCCTAGGCCTTGGGCTTGTGCGTGCAGGTATTGCAGCCATCGGTCAGATCAACGAGGCTCTGGATGAAGGCGATCCTCCCAAGACCCTGGAGGCCCTCCAGGACCCCTCGGCCAAGCTGACCAACGTGGACCCCTCTGTGGCCCAGCACTACTATGACAAACTGCTGGAGGCTCGAAGAGAGAAGGCACATGTAAGGACACATGCACACACACACACACACACACACACTTGCTCAGACTGCACACACATACGCACATAAACACAGAGAAACAGGCACAGACAGTCACACACACTTCTATACAGTAAGAGTTTCAGGGGATTCCCAAAGTCTTAGTGTCCTTATTGTGGATAAAATGAGTTGGCTGAGGGCTGGACCTTTCAGCTCCCACCTGGTGATGACATTCAGAGCCCATTGTTTATCAGTGAATAGAGAGACCGTTTATCATGACAGGACTTGTTTGGTCAGAGATGAGCCTTCAGTGTCCGGATGCCCGCAGGAGTTTAGCCAAGGTCAGAATGATGCTTGAGCAGTTAGGCAAACATGGGGTTTATTATGCAAACACAGCTTGACTACAGTTACCTCACTGTGACGAAGGACAAGGTATCAGCATGGTATTGAATTCATGGCAGCGCACTATTGCCATTGGCCTATTGTACACGGCAAATGGCTATTGATGTTCAATGGGGGTTGGTACTTCCATTGTTAAGAGAATATACAGGTTATGCAACCATGATGTACATTTATTTTCAAACAGTCCACATGTAAACATTCAAATTATACAATTACCTCTGCTTCAGCAATATCATTAGGTTGTGGGCCAAGTGTGTTTTTTTTTCTCTAGGAACTTCCCCAGAAGCACAGAGAGAGCTCCATGTGATTCAGCTCTCTCATCCCCACATGACACCTCACCCCCCCCCCCCCGCTCTTAATGATGTCATAGTGGGATCATGCTCTCTCTGTCTCCGTCTGCTCCCCCTCACTTCCTGGATCTCTCCCACGTCTCTAGCTTATCTTTATCCCCTCCTGCCCTCCTTCTCCTTCTTTCTCTCCCACTCCTCCCTTCATCCCCCTGTTCTGGTCTCCAGCCCAATTTCGGTGTTGTCGCCAAATCTGTCAGCATAACAACAAAGCAAAGACTGAAATAGTTTGGGGCCCTTTTTTTGCACTGTCTGTTATTCCAACGGTGTGGCTCTGTCTAAAGCCCAGACAATTAGCTGTTCTCAGCGTTCACAGAGACTCCTTGTTACTGGGGAGTTAGATTAGATACACACCCATGCAGCCTCTGTCTGTGTATTTGACCTGTGTTATCTTGCCATGGTGAGGTGATGAACGTGACTCTTGTACCTGCATGTCTCTGTAGTGGTTCCAAGTATGATGTCACTGTTGGAGCGCCTCATTTGGAGTGTGTTTCCTACAGATGGTGGAACTGGTTGGGCTGCTGCTAAGGTCAGAGGTCAGATGCAGGTTATGGTTTACCACAGATGGTTCCGCACAGCAGCAGTTTCACTGAGGTTAGGGCTGGATAGAAGCAAATGCATCTGCACAGGAAGTCATGAGAGCTTCTAGTGGGCCGAAGCTTCGGCTGAATTAACAGTTTTTTCCACTGTGTTGGCGAGTTTGTCTTATATTGCAGAATTACACAGTAGGTATAAAATATTTAAAGGTTTGGAGACCAGTAATGGAATAAATCTTGCAGTAGGTTTTTTCTTATTCTGGATCCCTGTCTTATTAGTCCCTGTGGTAGAATAGATGGTAAATTTAAGTATGCGTACTTCAATGTCTTTCTGTGTGTTTGTGTAATCCATTCTGGTGTTTTCAGCCAGGTTGGCTGGAGTGCTTCACTCATCATGATCCATCAGTCAGATGTGGAGTTCTCCTGTCCTGAAATGAGAACATGATGCTTGTTTGTTGCCAAGCCTCATTTCCCTGGTCAGAGAGAGAGAGAGGGGGGGGGGGAGAGGGGGTAGCAGTGGGGAGGGGGGAAAGAAAGCAAGTTATTTTCCTGCTCTTTTTTCACAGCTATAGGAAATAACAAGGCTAGGCTACCAGTCTGCTTCCTTAAAAGGGAAGAAAAGCTGACCATTACCTAAGGCAGGCTCCTCTCAATGGGAACCATGCTGTTGTTCGACTTGTTAGGCAATATGCTATAGGCTGTCCCTAGACATTCCCCCCCCCCCCACCACACCCACACCCACCCACTCTCACCCATTCTTTACTAATGTCTCACTAGTAGGTTGAATATACTGCATTGGTCAGCAGTTCATAGACAGATAAGTAAAGGTAGGTATAGAGATATAGATAAATACAACGACAAAGGGAAGTGGTTAAATCAGGACGTTTCTGCTGGATTTCAAAGGCTTGCTGTCACGTGTTTCACATCTGATTTGCCGGTGGGGGGGGATAGTTCTCTCCAAGTGTCTGCAGGTCATGGACCATCACTGACTTATCTGGACTTTATTATCTGTGTGGGGATTGTCTTCCTCATGGGCTTGTGTTGCATGTGTAGCTAGCCAGCTAGTCTGTCAGACCCCCCCCCCCCTGCTGCTAGTCAGTCATAGGACAAAACCGTAGGAGGTCCAGTCTGACTAAATAGCAGGCTCATTGAGCAACGGTCTTACTTGCCCCTTACCCTCCTTGTCATCAGTGAGGCATGCACTTCTGGGTGAGGAAGAGGACTATGTGTTTGTTTTTAGTTTTTTCATAATTCAACACTAATATGTCATGACAAGTTGACTCAGGAAATCTGATTGCACTGTTAAGCATTTAACCACTGAGATACAGCATTGTGAACGAAGGATTAGCCAACTGCCCACAGCGCCAGCTTTCACTTCCTATTTTCTAATCAGCAGTAGTTTGTTGTACTCTGTTTTTCGACAGTGAAACGCCCTGAAGCTCCCCTGCCCACATTGGCACCACACCCTTGCTCTGCCACCTGCCCTCAGTGGCTGTTGAATCACTGCTGGGGAAAATACATAGCAATTAGCTCTAATTCTTTTCAAACAAATACCAGTTATCTCCCAAGTCTGTGTTCAATGCAAATAAAGATCTGGGGGGGATTTAGTAGCTAGTGTATGCTAGGACATGCTATACCTGCTTTTCATAAGGAGCCCTGCCTTTTTGTTTGGGTATCTGTAAACTCTCCCCTGCCCCCCTCACCTTTACTGCAACTAACAAGAGGGGGTGGGGAAAGCGGGCATGAGGCACAAAGAGGGGCCTGTCCTGTCGGGCCAATTAATTGCCTAGTCTCCTCACTCAGGAAACCAGCCGCAGCAGACAATGGGGAGCAGGGAGGGGCGCTATCTGGTGGTTGTCATCTGCAACTACATTAGTTCAAGTCTTTTATTTGTCAGGTGCACAGAGCAACACAAGGTTAGACTGGGCACTGAAATTCTTAAGACAAGACAACGCAAGCACTTGGCATAACATAACATATAAGTACACAGAACAAATTTACATCTATGCTGAGCTTAGATAAGTGAACTTCCTAAATATACAGATAGCAATAAATAAACGACTATACTAACCCTAACACTAAAACTTCCTAAATTACAGATAACAATAAATAGTACACTATACTAACCCTAATACACAAAAAAAAAAAAAAAAAAAAAAAAAAAAAAAAACCTGTTACAACCCGAAAAAAAAAACTAATCTAACCTAAATGGAGTACAGTGCAGTAGTGCAAATTTACAGATCAGTGACTTTGTCAATGACCAAACAGGAGCCTGGTGGCGAGGTACAGTAGTGCAATGTTACTGAAAGAGCAACCAGTAGCTGAAAGTGACAGTGTATAAGTGACTAGTGTGCAGTAAAAATGTCCATATCAGTGTCCATTGAGAAGCCTGATGACCCTAGGGTAGAAACTGTTGTCCAGTCTGCGTGTGCGCGACCGGATGCTGCGGTAACGCCTGCCAGAAGGCAACGGGGTAAAGAGCAGTCAACCGTGAATTAGCAGTCAACCGTGAATTCAGGAGTGGGGGAATGTTCTTGACTTGGTTAGGTCATACTTTTACTTAGCAAATCATCCTTAAGTAGGTCAAGTACAATGAGATGATGACTGGAAAACAAGTTACTTATATTCAATGATATACCTTGTTGTTTTTGTAAGCCTAGCTGCTTTGGAATTTGCTGACTCTGCAAGTGCATATCTTCTACTGTGTGCATCAGTATCTTTGTACTCCTGGGATTGCTGTGAGACAAATGGAGTGACACCTGTGTGACACAGGCATGTCTGTGGTTTCCTGATGGTGTGGTTGTGGCTTAGCGAACCCAGGGCCCTTCAGAAGAAACAGAGTGCCCTCAAGTGGCCATTCAGTGGAACAACACTTGTAACTTGGAGCAGAAGGCTGTGCGCTCCTCCACAGCTTGGTTCCAGCTGTTTGCAGATCTCCTATACTGTGTCGAAACATGGCTTCAGGCTGTTATGTGCAGTGTGTATTTACGAAATTGTCTTCACGCTGTTATTTATAGTGTGTATATCTTCTTCCTCCAGGAGACCCAGGATCCCTCTGCTGTGTTGTGGCTTGATGAGATCCAGAATGCCATACTTATGGCCAATAAAGATACCCAGGATGCACTGCAATGTAAGAATGATGCATAATCTCAACTGCATGAAACCCCCCTCTGTGTTGTCGGACCCTACTTGAAGGGAGGAGTGTGTATGATGCCCTTGTTTCTCCTCCCTCAGTCTCGCAGGCCATCCAGGCCGTCAACGAGGCGGTGGACAGCGGCGATGCGTCTCAGACCCTGGCCGCCCTGCGCTCTCCTGGGGTCGGACTCTACGGCGTCACACCAGAGTGTAGCCAGAACTACCAGGATGACCTGGCCAAGATCAAGGAGGACAAGAAGAAAGAAGGTAGGGAGACCATGACAGATGAATGCATGGATAGATGGATAGATGGATAGATGGATAGATGGATAGATGGATGGATTGAGGGATGGGGCGGGGTGATTGGCCAGAATGAGCAGACTTAACCTGTGGAGGTGTCTGTGCCTCTCCTCAGGGAATAACGGAAGTGACTGGATGAAGCACTGGGTGAAGGGAGGACACAACTACTACTACAACCTGAGCACCGGAGAGGGCACCTGGGTGGAGCCCGAGGGCTTTGTCCAGAACAACACCCATCTGGACAAGGACAACATCCAGGTAGGCCAGCCCTCAGATCAGCACCAGACTGCTCTCTGATGAGACAGTGTAGCGATGGACAGTACTTTAGGGATTATGTACAAACCCACAGTCTTCAGTAGCTATCAGCTCTAATAGTAAGCAATGAAGAAGTTCTTACACTTTTACTCTCTTTGTTTTCCAACAGTCTGTGGTTTCCGGGGTAACCACCGCTTATAACCGAGAGCAGCTGTGGCTGGCCAATGAGAGTCTGATTGCGAAGCTGCAGGCTCGTTGCCGTGGCTACCTGGTGAGGAATGGCCGGAAGGAGCGGCTTGACTTCCTGAAGTCCCAGGAACCATCCGTCAACTGCATTCAGGTGAGACAAACCTCACGGTCATGCAAAGGCCACACCCTTTACTGCAAGATTACATCAGATCATATACACAACAGTCCAGGAGTTTGGATCTGTGTAACTGTATAACATACAGTACTACTCCTAACTGTTTGTTAGATCATTATGTCTCCAAGACAAGAGCGGCAGAAAAAGAACACAAGGGGGCATATCAATGACGAAAGCACATAAAAAGCCACTATGGACCCTAAAGACATTTTATTTTAATATGTACTAAATCCTAAATGTTACAAAAGATGCAACACTCTGACCTGTTTATCTGGTGAACTCTCCCAGGCTCACTGGAGGGGCTTCAAGCAGAGGAAGAACTTCAAAGACAGGAAGCAGTACCTGAAAAACCACAATGACGACGCCATCAAGGTAAGTCAGGTTGGCCCACACAAAGTTGCCTGGCTGTTCCCTTTGTAGATTCTACCGAAAGCTCGAGGCTCTCGATATCTTGATGACAAAGAACAGTGTTTGTGATCATTTATGTATACAGTTAGCAGTAACATCAATGCAGTAAACACAAAGCTACTGTACAGTGCACTAATTAGTAGAAGTACATGAGCATTCAGCTTGAAACTGAGTATAGATTTTTTTCAGATTCAGGCAATGGTTCGGATGCATCAAGCTCGCAAGAAATACAAAGACCGCCTGAAATACTTCAAAGACCATGTGAGTAGCTTTGCACAATTCTTTATATGAAGATGAGCATAACGTGGAGGATTAACATGCAGAGTAAACAGAGAGGCTGTCATACATGCATGGAGCCCTCCTCTGACGTATCCAGTGACATTTGCTCTTGGACTCTTTTAGGTTTTTATGAGTCTAGATTATCATGAAGCTGTGTAAATGTCTTGGGTCATCCAACCCCTGCAGCACAGAAGATGTCTGTGGCCTTCCATCTGGTATTGATTGAAGTGAACACTGTTTAATCTTCTGCAGATCAATGAGGTGGTGAAGATCCAAGCCTTCATTCGAGCCAACAAAGCCAGGGATGATTACAAGACACTCAGTGAGTAGAGGACGTGTTCATAGTAGACTTCCAAAGAAGTCCTCTTGATGTGATTCGTGTTTCCAACTGGGGTCACAATGACCTGGACTGACACAAACAATGAATGACAGAATTGAAATGGTCACCTCAGTCAGCTTGAAACTCATTTGAAATGTGTGCTTCCAGTCAACGCGGACAACCCTCCCATGGCAGTGGTGCGTAAGTTTGTGCACCTGCTGGACCAGAGTGACCAGGACTTCCAGGAAGAGCTGGACCTGATGAGACTGCGAGAGGAAGTGGTCACCAACATCCGCTCCAATCAACAGCTGGAGAACGACCTGAACTTGATGGACATCAAGATTGGCCTGCTGGTGAAGAATAAGATCACTCTGCAGGAGGTGGTGTCCCACAGCAAGAAACTTAGCAAGAAGAACATGATCCAACTGTCTGACATGATGAACAAGCAGAAGGGAGGCCTTAAGGCCCTGAGTAAGGAGAAGAGGATTAAGCTAGAGGCCTACCAGTATCTCTTCTACCTACTACAGGTATGGTGAATGACAGCAGGTGAAGGCCTATGGCTGTTAAATAGTGTCATTTGTGTTGCTAGGGGTAACCAGAAGAGATCTTATACAGATTTCTCTACAATTTCAGATACAATGAAGTTGTATCTCATTGTGACCGTTGTATCTCCTGTAATCTGTGAAGCGTCTCTGCTCCGTCTTCTTCTCAGACAAATCCAACCTACCTGGCCAAGCTGATCTTCCAGATGCCCCAGAATAAGTCCACCAAGTTCATGGACACAGTCATCTTCACCCTGTACAACTACGCCTCCAACCAGAGGGAGGAGTACCTTCTGCTCAAGCTCTTCAAGACAGCACTGCAAGAGGAGATCAAGTGAGAAGACAATTGATACACTTTTTGACATGTTACAACAATTCCTTGCTAGGATGACAACCATTGTTTCTTTTGACTTTTGTGTTGCTTTAGAACATTGCCCATGACTTCTAACATTTATTGTGTGTGTCCTCAGATCTAAAGTGGACCAGCTCCAGGAGATCGTCACTGGCAACCCAACAGTCATCAAGATGGTGGTTAGCTTTAACCGTGGGGCTCGCGGCCAGAACGCCCTGCGGCAGATCCTAGCGCCTGTTGTCAAGGAGATCATGGAGGACAAAACGCTGAACATCAAGACTGACCCAGTGGACATTTACAAGAACTGGGTCAACCAGATGGAGACACAGACAGGAGAGGCCAGGTACAAGTGGAGGCCTGGTCCATGACACTGGCTTAATTTTTCTACCATGGTTACAGCTGCTGTTAGTTTTTCCCGTTTACTGATGACCTCTGACCCCCTACCTCACAGTAAGCTTCCTTATGAAGTGACGCCAGAACAAGCCATGAGTCATGAGGAGGTGAGGACACGCTTGGAAGCCTCTATCAAGAACATGAGGAACGTGACAGACAAGTTCCTGTCCGCCATCATTTCCTCTGTAGATAAAATCCCGTAAGTACTGAACTTTTGTACGTTTTGTTTGTATACTTTGTGGAGTCCTACCAGAGTCCTACTCCCCTTGGACTGAAGATGCTGGGAGTAAAGCTGGGCTTGTTTTCTGTATGGCAGATATGGAATGCGTTTCATCTCCAAGGTGCTGAAGGACACCCTCAATGAGAAGTTTCCCGATGCCACAGAAGATGAGCTGGTCAAGGTCTGTTTCCCTCACCCTGAAGTTCTCTTACTGCTTAAAGACAGCCTTGAGCTTTCCTCTGTTCTACTGTCTGGAATTCTGGTGGGCTTGACTCTTTCTTGCTTTCTCTCTACTGAAAGTTGTTTCTCTCTCTTCTACTTTCCTTTTAAGCAATCTTTCTCTCAATTGTCTTTTGTTCTCCTTTTGTTTCTGGCTTCCCCACCTCTTGTATCTTGTACTCCCTTTTGATTCGTCCTCACTCCCTGACCCTGGCCTGCTCCAGCCATCTCTCCTCTCTTGGGGGTGAGTCTCTTCTCTGCTTTCACTAACAAGGTGAGCTACACCTATCTTAGCCCTCCTCTCACCTGCTTACAAAACACTCCCTACATTGCATTTCTATGGATGTCAGACATCTGAAAGCCATGTTGTCTTTCTGTGTTCTAGATTGTGGGGAACCTGTTGTACTATCGCTACATGAACCCAGCCATCGTGGCTCCTGATGCTTTCGACATCATCGACTTGTCGGCTGGAGGTCAGCTTACCACAGACCAGAGGCGCAACCTGGGGTCAATCGCTAAGATGCTGCAGCATGCGGCATCCAATAAAATGTTCCTGGGAGACAATGCCCACCTGAACCCCATCAATGAGTACCTCAGCAGCTCCTACCAGAAGTTCAGGTGGGGCTGATGCACCTTTGACTGACCTTCCTCCCTGGTCAATCTTCCTCTTCTGTAGTTTGTTTTACTCTTGATTGTTTATGTTCCTGTCTACACTCCATTCTTCTTCTTCACTGTAGGCGATTTTTTTTGTCGGCATGTGACGTCCCATCATTGGAAGACAAGTTCAACGTGGATGAGTACTCTGACCTGGTCACTCTAACCAAACCTGTTATCTACATCTCCATTGGAGAAGTCATCAACACACACACGGTCAGTTGGCAATCCTCTTCCAATCCTCTTATCTCTCTCTCTCTCCCTACTCTTCCATCTTGTCTCTCCTCTTCTGTTAATTCTTCATCTTTGTGTGTCCATGTCTCTGATATCCTCCTCTCTGCAGCTCTTGCTGGAGCACCAGGATGCCATAGCTCCAGACCATAACGACCCGATCCACGAGCTGCTGGAGGACCTGGGAGAGGTGCCCTCCATCGAGTCCCTCATCGGTGAGTATTGTTTCCCCTGGTGATGGTCTACTCTGGTGATGGTCTCTCCTGCTCTTTATCACTCCTACCAAGGTCCAGCTCTCTCCCTATTGTGTGAAGGACCCTAACCCCCCTCCCCTCTGCAGGTGAGAGCCCTCTCCCCCCTGGTGACCCCAACCAGGAGATGATGGGGAAGGCTGAGGTGTCCCTCACCCTCACCAACAAGTTTGACCTCCCCGGAGAGGCCAACGCAGAAATGGATGCCAAAACCCTTCTAATCAAGTAGGAATCTCTCCTGGTCATTCAGAGATGAACTAGCCTCTTTGCTGGATCTGATCTTCTAGCCCCATTCTAACACCTCTGATATCTACCCTCTCTCCTCAGCACCAAGAGGCTGATCGTGGACGTCATCCGTTTCCAGCCGGGAGAGACCCTGACTGAGATCTTGGAGTCTTCAGCCAGCCCAGAACAGGTCAGTAGGATGGAAAGAGGGGTGGTGGTTTTATCTTTACTTGTCACCCTAAAAGATCACCTTTGACCTTTTGAGTTGCACCGTGCCACATGAACACAGTCGTTTCTCTGCCTGACAGGAAGTGGAGTACCAGCGTGCGATGCAGAGGAGGGCGATTCGAGATGCCAAGACCCCTGAGAAGATGAAACAGGCCAAGCCGGTGGTGGACGACAGCCTGACACTGCAGGGAAAGAAGGACAAGATCAGGAGCAACCTGGAGAGGCTGGCGGAGCTGGGCAAGGTGCACCCTGAGAACCGTTACCAGGACCTCATCAACGACATTGCCAAGGTAGCGCTCTCTTACTGTAGCGCTTTATTGTGTATGTTGTGTGTATAGTTATGTTTATATAATGATTTTGTTTGAGATTGATGTTTATTCTGGCATAATATGGGTTTGCTGCCTCATTCCAGGACATCAGAAATCAGCGAAGGTATCGCCAGCGAAGGAAGGCGGAACTAGTGAAGCTACAGCAGACAAATACTGCCCTCAACTCCAAAACCGCCTTTTACAATGTGCAGATTGACTACTACAACCAGTACATCAAAACCTGCATGGACAACCTGGCCAGCAAGGGCAAGTAAGTATCGGCATCAACTCCCATTATTACATCTCATAATAAGTCTACGTTCAACATCCAATGTTAAAACTCAACATGCTCCATCAGATCCTCCTGAGATACCTGTGTGGTTCTTCTTGTTCTGGGTCTGTGTTATAGGGTGGGTGGAAGCAAGTAAACATTGTCTGTACAAACCAATCTATTCTTCTCTCCTCAGACTATCTAAGAAACCCGGTGACGCCAAGGCCAAGAAGAGTAAACAAGTGTCTCAGAAATACACCGCTGCTCGCCTACATGAAAAGGGCGTGCTCATCGAGATAGAGGACCTGCAGACCAACCAGTAAGATCCATCAGTCAATCAATAACTAAACTAATCCTGTAAAGTGCAAATAGATGTACCGTATGCTCAAAACATATTCTTAAGCAATAAGCCCCAAGAGGCCGTGTTCGCGGAGTGCCAAAAACCCCCTTACCTGTTCTAAAATCAGCGCAAAACACGGACTTGCAGGGCTTATTGCTTTTCTAAAACTGTTACTACAAATATTTGATATGGTTTCATAAATAAAAACAATTAGAAACAAAATAGTTTAATAATTAACCGTCATTCTTCCGCCACTACAAAGTATAGTTCCTACATAAATCGTTGCCACGCAACAGCCAGATGGACACCTTTGTTGTTCTTCACGATGGGATAAAAGTCGATGCGCAGTAATATGGAATTTTAAAGAATATTATGAGGACAACCAAGGTTATGCTGGATTTTACAACGGCATGGAACGCGATATAGCCAATCACAATCAAGGATGGGAACAACCAGTTTTAGAATCCTTGTTTTCTCTGCCTTTTCCTCAGGTTTAAGAATGTCATCTTTGAGATCTCACCATCAGAAGCTGTTGGAGTGTTTGATGTGAAGGCCAAGTTCATGGGAGTACACCTGGAGACGTTGATGTTAGAATACCAGGTATGACACATTGACATGGGTGAGCAGGATCATGTCACTGTCTTTGTAGCAACAATTTGATTGATGAAATTACAACAGTATGTCTGATTCTGTCCCTCAGGATCTTCTCCAGCTGCAATATGAAGGGGTTGCAGTGATGAAGCTTTTTGATAGGGCTACTATCAACGTCAATCTCCTCATCTTCTTGCTCAATAAGAAGTTTTATGGAAAATAGAGGGAGGAATCGGAGCGAAAGCAAGGGAGAGGAAAGTGCTATGGACACTGTGGAAAATGCAACATCCCACTTAAAGACACACGAGCTCAAAGCCTTTTCCTCAGCACACGTTTCTGTCTCCATTGTCTTCTCTGCACTACCACACTTGTGCCTCAGCATCGTCATGTGCCTTATTCTCCAATGTCAAGTGTGCCAGCACGTGATGAACGGCTGGTGGTTGGTGGTTTGTGTAGCTTAGTTTAAGAATAGTTCCTTATCATTATCACTTTGCTTGGAATATTTGCAAACTACTTGTGCATGAATGCTTGTAGAATTAATGTTCTGTGTAAAAATATTTTTATTTCTTTTGTTTTTTCAATGTGTTGGTAAAAACAGGAACTGTGTCTAGGATGCCTAGCTAAGGATGTGCAGTACTTATGCATAGGCTCTTGCAGGCCTGGCATCCACCTGGTATCCACCTATTACCAAAGCACTCTGACCCAGTGACTGAGTCTCCTGTCTGGCCCACACCAAATTTCTTATCGTGGCCCGTTAACTCTGCCCCTCCCTGCCTTTGCTCTAGTACATACTAGATCACAAAGCACCATGCATGGGTAAGAGGAGATACTTGACACAAGTATTCTTATCACTCAAGATATTGGGTAAACATGTTCCTTAACACTGGTCACCTTTACTTTGTCCTTGCTATGAAAGGCTGCACAGTCACTGTAAGCCGTAAGAATTGATTTGTAAGAGTAGCTTAAGCTGACAATTCAAAATACTTTTGAGTTATCATGTTTTTGTTAAATAAATTCATAAACAAAAGCTGTCCCTATTTATATTTTAAGTGTTGTTAGTCCTCAGTATAACAGACCTTTGTTGAGACAAAGACATTGTTGTTTTTACTATATTCAGACATGTGTTTCCAGTTAATATTACACTGTGCAAAGTGTTTCAAATTAGTGCAGTATTTTAGTATAATGTGTACAGACATTGCTGTGTTCTAGTAGATTTCTCATGATTTTTGAACTGAAACACTCAGAATTAATTGTATTACAATTAGACTTTATTTTAGGAAACAGCTTTTTATACTGCCCATATTATATATCCACTGTCTCCTTATTTGTAGTTTGTAGCCATTTTGTAAAGTTTAGTTACAGTGGCTCATACAACAATGTCAGAACATATTCTCCTTTGCTGTCTGTCTGATTCTCATTACAGTCCAATGAATGTTTTACTTGTTTAAAATAAAGCTTCAATAATTATTTTTTTTTTATTAATTTCACTCTCATACACTGAAATCATTGGGATGCATATATGTCAATTTGACTCATTAACAGTAGACTGAATTTAGAGATAGCAACCATGGCAGAATATTGTCAGTCGGATGTTTTGCAGTTAAATGTTTGAATATGACAGTGGACGTATTATAAAACTGCAAAAAATTTGAATATATTCAAATAGGTCTATAGACCTTCAGGTAGGCTAAATGCAAATGATGTCTGCCAGGTACTATTTAAATGGAGCAGTGTGTTACTGGTATATTATTTTTGCAACGTGGATTATTTTTGCTTTTTATTAGTGTGTTAGGATACATGAACGGTACAGTAGATTCACATGAGTAATTCACACGATTTATACACATGATTCATGACGGCGTATAAAAGCCCAATTATTTTTATTTATTTCTACAATGGCCTTAATATACCGAGGTGAAGTTAGTTTCATATTCAACATTCGTTTCACTTTCGGAAGACTCTACTTTGCGGCTTCGCGTTAGGGACCGGGTGAAAACTACCCATACCATTTTTTAAATTGACATATTTTTATGAAGATAAAACCTCAAACGGACACCAGAGTATTCCAACAATGTCTGGTATATTTCCACAGCCTTTAGTTTTTCATTTTAGTTTCAAACAAAATGATAGAAAATCATTAATCTCTGAAAATAGCATGAAATCCTCGCTAGTCTTAACTTTTTCAGAATTGTACTGAAAAATCTCAGATGTATACCAGACTATTCTAATAATGTCTGGCCTACTTCCACACCCTTTACTTTTTCAATTAACCTTTTAAAAAATGATAGAAAATGTCTGATCTCTGAAAATAGCATGAAATCATCGCTTAAAAATGTTATTGAAAAATGAAAGGTTGCGGAAGTAGGCCAGCCTTTATTAGAATAATCTTGTGTATATTTGAGATTTTTTGACACAAGTTTGAAAAAATTCAGATTTGCCAGGATTAAACTATTTTCATAGATTAGCGATTTTTTTGCGAATTTTGTTTGAAACGTAATTGAAAAAGTAAAGGCTGTGGAACAGACATTGTTAGAATACTATGGAGTCCGTTTGAGGTTTTATATACATACAAATATTAAATGTCATTAAAAAAATTATGGGTGGTTTAAACACGGTCCCTAACGCGAGGCTGCAAACTAGCGTTTCCAGAATATGAGACTAATGTTTAATGTCGAATATGAAACTAACAAAGCTCCTATGAAGCTTCTTAATACACTTCATAGTACATGTATTGTACATAGGCCTACACCAGTGGTGGTTCTAGACTAATTTTACTGGGGGGGCCAAGGGGGGGCCAGTGTTTAATCAGAGGGGCACACAGTCAGGTCAGCTCAGGGGGGCCACAGGTAGGGCCAAGGACATTTTCACAGGGGCACTGGCCCCTGGAGGCCCCCGTGTAGAACCGCCCCTGCAGGAGACAACATTCACATGATTAGCCTAATTCACACGATTTATACACATGATTTATGACCATTACTAAAGAGCTGATACAATGTCTAACATTAAATTAGCACACGACTAATTTCGGCAAAAGGACAGAATGAAACGTGAATGCAAATAAACATATGCAGGCTACACAGGCACTCTGGCACGCACGCTGTAAAACAAAGTCAACATACTGTATTTCTTCACTTCATGTTAACATGTAGTATTACACAATCATCTAAATGTTTAACAGTTATTCACTGCCTTCTTGTGGACCATATTGGTACTTATGTTGTTCTAACCAGCTGGTGTTTATCATGCAGCAGCACAGACAGGATCGCAGACAAGAATGTTCTGAGACTGAATAACTACAGTAACTGCAAGACTACGGGTATACTTTTTTTTTTGACCGGGGAATGTTTTATGGTGCGTAGCTAAACAACAGAGCAGCGTGACTTAAAAAATAATATTCAAGTCTATAGTTCATTTTAGATAAATCAACACAGCGCGGCATGTATTTACTATGGATGTTGCTGATGGAGTTGTAGCTGTGTGTGGACACGATCTGTTGATAACATTTATCTGGAGTTAGGATTTGGAAACACTGCTTTAGAATTCGTTGAGACTATGGATTACGATTTTCCCTTTTAACAGAAGGCTGTGTTTTTATATATATATATCTCGTTATTTGGTAACATCAGTACGAAATCCGCGGACACTTGTTGAAATACCGAAAACGTCTGCAAAGAAGTTGTAGCTTGCTTGAAGCTTTCAGCTAACTCGCGCGTCGCAGCTGCGTATCACTGTATTATCAATGAACGGAGCGAGCAATCTATTTTTCCCCCATTTCTAAAACCAGCGAAAAATAAGAAAAAAAGACCAGTGCATGTCCAGTTATAACTGTAGATACTTTCGCAATTTGACAAACAAATGTACGTTTTCTGAAGCCTTATAAGCGCTAGCAAGCTAGGAAACGGAGCCACACTGTCAGTGACAGCAGCTTGGCCAGGCAGCAAGCTAGGCTAGTTTGGTAGCGTTACGTTAGCGAGCGGATTGAGATTCAAATAAATTGTTGTTCACTGAGAATAGCTCACTTAGCTAGCCCAGCTAGCTATTGCAATCAAACAGGTAGCTTATTTAGCTTTGCTGTATATAGTAATGCGATTGACCCAGAGGACTAACTTTGATCGATTATACCACTAGATAGTTCGCTAAGTTTTATGCCTGTCGTCTAGCGGTAAAAGCGACAATTCGTTTGTTTACTTAGTTAGCTGACTAGCTAGCTAGTCTGGTCACAAACTTGTGACAGCTGAGTGACAGCTACTGTACTGTATCCAGCGTCGTTATGTGGCCATCGAATCTGACGACTTTCACTACGTTTTTGTAACATCAGTGATGGATAACAAAGAAATGGACTAATACATCGTCAACAATAACTGATTCGTTTTTGGTGTGCTGTGCTTCAAAGATTCGCCTCAAGTTCAAAGTAAAGTTTTGAAACTGCGGCCCACACAATGTCCGGATCACCGGGCTCGGGTGGTTCGAACCCGAGGAAGTTCAGTGAAAAGATTGCGCTACACAACCAGAAACAAGCAGAAGAGACGCGGGCCTTCGAACAGCTTATGACAGATCTCACTGTCTCAAGGGTAAGCAAATCCATCCTAATCAAACGGATAGAAAAAAGGTTATGTCTAGGTCCAATGCTTGTTGTTGAAACTGCTACACCTAGCTAATCCTAATTCCTGTGTATAGCTATCTCAAATACTGTGACCTTTTTTATCATCCAGCGTGAGAGGAAATACTTCAAAATAATAACTGTTTTCACTCACACTGTTAAGCTAATTCTTGATTCTTTTGGGTGAAGTTTGTTTGACTAGGACTGCTTTTTATAAACAATCACCCTTTACCCAATCAGCTTTTACTTTCCTGTTGTGCTTCTCTCACAATTCAACAAGAGACATCAATCCATTATACTCAAAATGGTTAAGCTTCAACTCTCAAATAGCTTTTCACTGGACCACACACTCCCGCTGCTGTTCTCTATGACATGCATCAAGGTCACTACATATTTTTCTCTCTCTCCGAAGGAAAATGATCAGTGTTATTGGGTTGATGTTTGATGACTCATGTAATTCTGCTCTGTGTAGTGGGCTGCAGGTCTGTTGTAAAGATGGCATGGGCATCTTTGCATTGATAGCAGAAGCTTGAGCTGAGTCTTGGGTTGTTGCACCAGCCCTATTTCCCAGCCATATTCCACATTTTGACTAGCTCACTAATTTCACCATGTAGTATTAATAGGTTCACAGGTGTGGAGGAGGACAATTTGTGAGTCATTTTATCATGCTATTCCAAGTGCACATTATACACTTTTTTTTTCTCCATCATGTTATCTGCCTGTGTTGACAAGAACTGATATGGTTTTTCACAGCCACAAATAAGCTACAACTCATCTGGAATGCTTTTAATTCACAACACAGTATTCAGTAGATGTCCTGAAAGGGTAGTAAGCCAGTTTCTACTTCATCACTGATGTGTAGAAAATATCCTTTTAGGTTCGGTCCTCACCTTCATCAAAAATGAATGCATACTGTACAAACATTGTGAAATGAAAACATTCTCTCCAGGGAAAATAGAGGGGTTCTATTCAAGCTACTTTCATGCCTTTGGTTCACAATAGTCTTCTTTAATGAAAGTGAGTTTTGAAAATGTGCAGTGAAAGAGGATGTGGTCTTGGGGCTACACCAAATTAAGCTGTCCATAAGGTATGACTTGTCAGTGACCCTGGGGAGACAGAGTAGCCCAGTGAGTGGGCTCTGTCTCCAGGGCTGAGCCAGGGGATGGGACACACTGCCAGCAAACAGCCATAATTAGAAATAGCTGCTTCAACATTCGCAACGGTGACTGGAGGATTGAGTTGAAAATACTTAAGTGGCATTGAATTAAGGTTTGTTGTACTTGAATGTAAACTGATACTTCTGTGTACCACGGTGGGCAGCAGGTTGTTTCCACTAAGAGGGATCACTAAGAGACATGAAGTCCTTGGCTAATATTCCAATATTGTTGTATTTCCCCTTATAGCTGATATAAACATATTATTGCTTTGCTATCAGAATCTTGAGTTTCTGATTCTACCTTGTCAAATGAGACTCCAACTATCAGTGACACTTTTGTTCTCTCTGGGAGATGGTCTTTCCAGTCTGTGTAAATTCATTGATAACATCAAATGAGGTCAGTCTTTGAGATTCAAATTTTGTCCTTTCGCTAGTGTGAGGAAGAATCCCCCACTGATTTGCCTATTCCTGATCAGAATTGATAATTGACTGTGTTTACCTTACCTTGGCAGAACAAGCCCTGCCCTGTGATTCCTCTGTGGGTCCTTCTAGCCTGACCGGTGGTACTGTGGATGTGGTTTAGAGAACACCATAAGTTCATTTCTAAGAATTGAGTGTGCTTCACAGTCCCATTTTCACTCTGGAGAAGTATTGTACCTTCCTTTCATTCTCATCTGTTCCTTCGTCTCTCTCTTTCTCTCAAGAGAGTGAATTACAGCCCTGCAATAAAAGGCTTTGCCATGCCTCTCTCTCTCTCTCTCTCTCTCTCTCTCTCTCTCTCTCTCTCTCTCTGTCTCTCTCTCTCTCTCTCTCTCTCTCTCTCTCTCGCTCTGAGGTCTGTGTGTACCATGTTTGCTGAAAGACTTCTGTAGTTTACCCAGATCATGATGGCCATGGTGTCTTGGTGTTTTGACAGGTGCAGTTTCAGAAGATCCAGCAGCTTCGTTTGTCTCAGACAAGGGCCCAGTACTACGGAGGCTCCCTGCCCAACGTCAACCAGATAGGCAATGCCAGTAACGACTTCCAGGTGAGACGCAGATCTTAGCCAGGCCCCAAGAACTGAAACGGGGGAGGTGACCTTACAGTGTAAGGTCATTACTTACAACCTATGTTCTCAGCTGAGGGACAATCACCATCTAACCAGCTACACTTCTATGCACATTTGTGGCAGAAAAATCTACTGTAAAACGTGCCTCCCTTGGTCAGTTTCCCCGCATCAAGAGGCGTTTACTGAAAAAGCACAGTATAGTATGACAGTTTCTGGAAACTGACTCGCTTTTAATAACTTTCTTTACCAGAAACGGGTTTTGTTCAAAGGCTAAAGTTTCTCAAGACCAGAGAAGCTAAACCACATGACTCTCTGATTACGCCTGATGATCTTCCCTCTCCAAAGCGCGTAACATCTCTGTGCTGTAGTTCCAGAAAATGCAAAGCTGCCTTGGGGATGCTAAATAATTCAGATATTCTTCCAACTCAGACCGGCTACACAGAGCATGTGTGCTGTTTAGATCTTCTGGCTGGAGTGGGCTCTGGTCCCATCAGGAAGACTGGGGTGAATTTGATACAAGCAGTGTTTCTCAGTAGCTCCAGGCCCGTATCCGTGTCAGTCCTCTAAGGAGAGCCCAGGATACAGTAGTCGCTCCAGGTGAAAGTGCCCTTGTTGCTTGAAAGAAAGGCTCATTTAGCAGTGGAGCAGGGATCCCTGGACTGAGACTGGCTGCAGAAACCAAAGCCAGGCCAGTGAAAGCCCTTCTCAGAATGGAGTCCATTCAGTCTCTCCAGGGATGTTCTCAGAGCTCAATAGGGACTACTTTATTTTATTATTCATTTGTTAATGCTTACTTTTTAACGATTGGATGGCCTTTACGGTTTGAGTGGTTTGCCGAAGGATGCCAAAGGGTATACTTTGTGTTGTGTGTGAATTTGCTGCGGCAAAATTGTTGTCAGTTCATAACGGTTCATTATTGAACCTAGTTATCACTCTGTTTTCCACTTGCTTCTCTTTCGCCTGTTTAGGGAGGAGGTTTGTCTTATTGTCTACCCATCTTGTTAACTTCTCTCTGTGTCTCTGTCTCTCTCTCTGTCTGTGTCTCTCTGTCTCTCTCTCTTTCTCTGTCTCTGTCTCTCTCTGTCTCTTTATCTCTGTCTGTCTCTCTGTCGGTCTCCCTCCCTGTGTCTCTTCCTCTCTCAGGGAGGTTTCCAAGCAGGACTGGACTCAGTCCGTGGGACGCGTCACCATGGTCTGGTGGAAAGGGTCCACAGAGAACGCAACCGCATCAACTCCCCCCACCGGCGACCCATCGACAAACACGGACGGCAGATATCCTTCCCTGAACCAGAACTTAGCTTGGCCTTCCCAGCTTAGCCAGTGCTTCTTAAATGTTCCCCTGTCAGCCCCCTTTGAAAAGCACACCTAACACATCTCACAGGCTGTACTCAAAGGAAGCCTACATGCTCTTAACATCTAGACACTATAAACTGCGTCATCTTGTTAGCTAGCAGTTTAATCATGCTGTGGGTGATTTTGGCTGTGTGTGGTGTGAATGTATCTCTGTGTTCATTGACCTTCGCTAGTGTGGGTTGATGCTGAGGCCCTAGGCGCAGAGTTAGTCATTATGATTACATGTACAGCAATATATTGCAGTGCAGCCTACCAAGGCTTCGACATTGACAGTGGGGTAGATTTTGGAGGGATGTTTTTGGTTTAATGGAATACACTGCGTGTGTGTGTGTGTTTGTGCATGTGTTTTGTAGTATCATGTTTGTGGTTATGTACTGCGTGTGATTTTGACTTTCAAGAACTGGGCCAGAGCACAGTGCTTGAATAAGAGGGTTGGAGTGTGGTGGTGAGAGTGGTCCGAAGTGCTGGAGGGCTGTTGTTGTTCTCAGAGAGTGGACAGTACATGGCGAGTCTTAATGCGTGTATCGACAATCAGCTTCTTCCAAAAAGGTTGCTTGCTTTTCCCGGTGGCAGAGCAGCAAAGCGGTAGTGATCCTGTGTGATTGGCTCCATAAAGCGCCGTGAGACAGGTCCCAGGATGGTGAGACAGGTAGAAGAAGACCGATTGTTTATCCCTGAGTGAATATGAGGGATGATGGGTAAAAAGGTTTGATATTGGAGTGAGTGTGTCAGAGCCCAAGGGAAATGGTAATGTGGTGCGTTTAAAGAGAGGCTCGGACAGTGCTCTTATGGAAGCCCTCCAGCGCCTGACATTACACTCCTTGTCTTGGAATATTCATCCCTGTAATGGGGTTCTCTTTAGGACCCAGCAGCTTCCTTTCACTGCAGAACACATTCAACCCTCTCTTTTTATTTATTCAACCAATAGTTGAGAGCTGCTAATTTATGCCGAGTTTGAGTTGATGATGAAAATGAATTACTCACTTTGAGTTGGGACTCGCATGTATGAACACAAACTCTAACCCCCATTCCCTTTCTTCTTCTCACGACTCTGTCGATACTGGAAGAGAAGAGTCAAAATCTCTCGGGGGGGGGGGGGGGGGGTAGATGTGCGTGTGCGTTTGTGTGTGGTACTGAGACAGCACTGTGCAGCATATGATCTTCACACTGGGGGAGGGAAGAGGCTGGGCAGAGGACTGTCTGCTGGCCAACTTAGATTTTCACTCCAAGGTTTTTGAGCTTTTTTCTTTCTTTCTTTTTTTTTCTGCAGGCGCCAGATGTCCCACACAGTGGAAGCTTGTTTTTCACAAATGAGGCGAACTGTATCTGCCAAGACTAGACAGGCGGTGAAGGAGAGCTTTTGCCAGACGCTTCACGTTTGAGCTCTTCTCCTTTTCATGTAACACTGTCGCTATTTGATCGCGTCGGTTCATGAATTCCGTTCAGTGAAATGATTCCTGCGTTCAGGCCTGGGCTGCAGTGTGGGCTGGTTCTGGGCCCCTGATTGGGCTGCAGTGTGGCCTGGTGCTGTGCCTGTCCTCATGTTCACTCCTCCCTGGGCCTGGTACCACCACCAACCTGGTGATGTCACACACACTCAGGGGGTGGAAGTGACCTGACAAGGCTCTCTCTCTCTTGCCCTCTCTTTGTCTCTCTGTCCCTATTCCCCCCCCCCCCCCCCTCCCTTATTTACTCTCTCTTGGCCACCCACAGTTAATTGGCATAAAGGGATCTTCACTGTAGTCCTCCCATGCCTTCCGGCTTGAGGAACAAGACCATGTGTGTAACTAACGAATGACTCTTGGTGCTGGCCTGTGTTCCTCCAGAGCTCCTGCCTCCATCTGTTTGCATTCAGACACTGAGATGTCAGCCATAGAGCCAGATGACCACCACGGTGTCTCTCCGAGCACACAGAGAGAGAGAGAGACAGAGACAGAGACAGAGAGAGAGATCCTCTGTGGGCATGCCCAGACGCCCTAAGTTGGGAACTTTCTGAGTTGCGATCTACCCTGGGACTGGAGCAGGTGGCGTTTGCGTCAAGTGTGCGTGTGAGTCATGCAGTCATTCCTGCACACGCCCGTCAGAGAGAGCACACCCTGCCGTCGGGGTGTTTGTTGACACAATCCTCCGGTAACCTGTTGGACAGGATCCTGACATGTGCTGCCTGACTGGACCGTCCAAACAGTCCGTCCCCTCGACTCCTCCTGGCGTGCCTGTGTTGGTTTTCAAAGCGAGGGAGCTTTTCTCTTGATTACTCTGGCTGCGGAGAGAGTGATCAGTGATGGGGCTTGGCAGGGGCAGAGGGAGTCCTACTGTCAGCTGAGATTACATGGTTTAGCCAGGCCGTGCTGATGTTAAGGGGACAGAAGTCCAGTCCTAAGTTTGGCAAAAGAGCTGAGAGGCAGAAGTAATTTTTAAACAACAACATGCTAAAGAAAGCACCACTGTTGGTTAAACCCTCTCTGACTTTACCTCATCTGTACTGCCCAGAGACAAAGACAGGAACTGGGCTCAGGCAGTTAATACCAGGGCTATAATGCTGACATTGTTTCTCAGACTCCTTGAACAAGACGGCGGTATTGTCCACTCTAAATTGTTGCCCACTTGAAAGTTTTTTGTGTGTGTGTGTGTGTGTGTTCGCATGTTCACAAGAATTCACGTTGTAAAGAGGTCCTCGCACGATGCCCAGTCGTCTTGACATGTTTCCCCGCTCTCCCGTATAGGCGACCATGCATATGTGCTGTGTACTCATGCCCTCTTCATACACTGCATCACACGACTGTAGAGGTTCAAGGGACTGTTTGGTGTCTGCACTGTTTGTTGGAGTGGTCATGCATGTTTCAGAGCTCGGTGTTGCTGCTCGTGTCACTAAGCTGTGTCCGTGCTGTTGATTCCCTTGACCGCGCCCACGTGGAGAGCTCCCCGTATGGGAACGTGTACCTGTCCCCTCCGCCCGACAACAGCTGGAGAAGGTGAGTGCTCCCCCCCTCTGCTCTCTCACCACTAGGAACGACTTCCTGGATCCTCTCCCGTCAGCAGTGATTCAGGAGTGTGTGCCCATAGTTGCTGAGTCATGACTACCTTGGCGAGGTTGAGTCCATCCGACGGAAAGTGAATTGCGTAACCTCTCTGATGTTTGCGGATGTAAAGGTCGATGTTTGTATTTGCATCGCCTCTGCTCAGAGATGCTGGAAGTGTGCGAACGGATCGCAGCTGATTGGACAGGCAATGCTAGCCTCAGGAAGGCTGAATCTACAAAGATGCTTTTGACAGATAGCCCTTTGGTTTAAAGGTCAGATGCAACAGCATCCTGCTGGCCCTCAGGTTCCACACTGTCACAGGGTGAAGCCAGGTCACAGCACCGGGCTGCCCTGCTCTCACTGTCTCCTACCCAGCCACGAATAACATCTGGCGGATGCTAACTGATAGGCTGGCTTGTTTTTAAGGTGCCTGTGCAGCCAACATCCTTGTTTTCAGTTAAACTGCCTGGTTCTACCTACCCAGAGCTGGTGGTGTAATTACTGGACGTTTTTTCTCCTGTGTTTACAAGGGAGTGATTTACAGCCCTGCAATAAAAGGCTTTGCCATGCACCTCTTCTCTCTCTTGCTCGCTCTCTCGCTCTCTCTCTCTCTCTCTCTCTCTCTCTCTCTCTCTCTCTCTCTCTCTCTCTCTCTCTCTCTCTCTCTCTCTCTCTCTCTCTCTCTGTGTCTGTCTCTCTTACTCTCTCCTTCCTCTTTACCGCCCTCTCTTTCTCTGCTCTCCCTTTCTCCTTCCTCATTCTCTCTGCCTCCTGTCTCCGCAGTTGTGTTTTGAATGTCGGCTTGGCAAGCGGCCAGCAGCCCCTCCTCCTCCCCCCTCCTCCCTCCTCCTCCTCCTCGTCCCTCCTCCTCCTCCCCCCTCCTCCCTCCTCGTCATTCCTCCTCCTCCTCGTCCCTCCTCCCTCCTCCTCGTCCCTCCTCCCTCCTCCTCATCCCTCCTCCTCCCTCCTCCTCGTCCCTCCTCCCTCCTCCTCGTCCCTCCTCCTCCTCCTCGTCCCTCCTCTTCCCTTCTCCTCATCCCTCCTCCTCCCTTGCACTGCAGCAGCTGAGCCACAGCCCAGAGCCTGCCGCTGGCCTCCATGTTGACTGTACAGTACTGACTTGTAAAGCTGAATGGGGTCCACGCCCTCATGTCACTGTTGACAGCAGAGAACAGGTTGGCTGCGGAGCCTCCTGACTGGGCGAACAGACTCTGCCGTGACCTTGTGTTCTCAGAACGGAGGCAGAGCGCTGGGTGGGCCATGTGCCACTCCCACTCCCAACACTTTGGCTCAGAGCAGTGGGTACCAGCCGACGTGGATCCTTACCAAAGACAGCATTGGGTTTAATCCTAACTTAGGAGTCTTTTCAAATCCATTACAGTTCAGACAAAAGCCATGCCTTAACTGTGTGTCCGTTTCATATTTTTGGAAATGAGAATGATTTGTGTGTGTAATTATCTCTGCTTTAACCCCTTTCAGTAGGGCTTAGGTGACAGGGTTCTAGTGCTAACAGGCAAATGCCAGTGACTCCACCTCTAACTTTACCAGAACTGGTAAAACATGTTGGCTTGGTAACCACTTGTTTCCATTATTAAAAAAAGGAAATTACAGTACTTTGGCAAGCAGTGGTTCTTTGAGCCTTCAGAAGATGTTAAGCCTGCTTGAACGACATCACACCAACATGATGTCATGAGTGTAACAGTTCTGTGGATACGCATGGCCCTGAGAAAGGAAAGTCTCACAGGCAGGCTGCTGCTTTCACAAGAGATCAATACAAGTTATTGGTTGAAATACTGTGTGTAATAGTCCTGCTGCTGCCTTTCAAACCGCACACTTTGAAGCAGTCTCCCCATCCCCTGGGAATCGAGCTCTCCCTCTCTCTCCTGTCCCCATGAGACTGGCCCCAGCTCTCCCTCTCTCTCCTGTCCCCATGAGACTGGCCCCAGCTCTCCCTCTCTCTCCTGTCCCCATGAGACTGGCCCCAGCTCTCCCTCTCTCTCCTGTCCCCATGAGACTGGCCCCAGCTCTCCCTCTCTCTCCTGTCCCCATGAGACTGGCCCCAGCTCTCCCTCTCTCTCCTGTCCCCATGAGACTGGCCCCAGCTCTCCCTCTCTCTCCTGTCTCCATGAGACTGGCCCCAGCTCTCCCTCTCTCTCCTGTCCCCATGAGACTGGCCCCAGCTCTCCCTCTCTCTCCTGTCCCCATGAGACTGGCCCCAGCTCTCCCTCTCTCTCCTGTCCCCATGAGACTGGCCCCAGCTCTCCCTCTCTCTCCTGTCCCCATGAGACTGGCCCCAGCTCTCCCTCTCTCTCCTGTCCCCATGAGACTGGCCCCAGCTCTCCCTCTCTCTCCTGTCCCCATGAGACTGGCCCCAGCTCTCCCTCTCTCTCCTGTGCCCATGAGACTGGCCCCAGCTCTCCCTCTCTCTCCTGTGCCCATGAGACTGGCCCCAGCTCTCCCTCTCTCTCTCCTGTCCCCCTGAGACTGGCCTCAGCCACCTGGTTCTGCAGTCTGGCTATCATCAACTAGACACAGCAGCATGGAACTACCATCTGCCTTCACCTTCAGTGCACCTGGATCCACATCGCTGTGTTACAGAGACACTCACCGTGGTTACATGGATTCGAATTATTGGCTTATTTGAAATGAAATAGAATTATCCCTTTCTTGTAAACACCTTTGTTCGAATAATTGCTGTCCGACTGCGATCCGATCGACACCCCGAGATAACTCGATCCGAGTCGGTTGATAATTCGTACATCGCATGCTTGTAAACGGTGAATTGGACTATGAAGTGGTCTTTGCACATGCTTGAGATCCCGCCACCCTCCCTCCCAGGTCGTGACCTGGAAGTCGAAAAAGACAATACGTTGTCGCTGCCGGGAGCCAGCCCGTCAGAAACAAACAAACAACGCGAGCCAATAGCCCGTTTGCATTCGCAGTACTCCTATTGTCATCATGCACGAAATGTAGAGGGACGTAGCTTCACCTTGCTCTCCGTTCGCCGTCTTTCTCGAAATGTTGATGTTGTTGTTGTTGGTAGTGGTGAACAGGTCAAGCGGAAAGGGCCTTATCACCTCTAGTTGTAATGAAAACAGCGCCACGTATCGTACTGGGATATGACATGCTTTCGGCCAATGATTCGGTATATTCACTGCCATATATATTAGGAAAATAGCAGTTGCCCCAAAAATTAGCATTATCCGGATAAAGCTAGATTCGAATTGATACCATCATGTAAACGTAGTCCCACTGTCCCCCCCTGCATCTGGGGCTTTCTCTGTGCACTTAAGAGGTCAGGAACCCTGGAAAGGTGCCTTGTCCCTCTGCTTTGGTTCTTTAGTGGTACGTGTTCATAGGTTGATGAGCCTAAGGGGCTGTATTGTGGACCAGGCAGGTTCCTGACAAGGGAACGGGTCTGTTCTGCTTCCTTTCTCCGTGTTGAGGATTGAGTTTTGTCGTGGTCAGCTCTCATCCCAGCCGGTCTGTTTATCACCTTTAGGAAAACTAAAGCTTTGCATTGTTAAAGTGATTTGGGTTGGTCTTGGTCCCGTAGCCTAAATCTTTGATGGTGTGTGTTGTTACAGCTCTTGTTCAGAGAGCAGAGGAAGGCTGAATCCCTCTCCGCTCAACAGTACCCCATCTGCCAGACCTGAGTCACTGAGCTGGATTTAGGTTATTTGTAGTGATGGATTTATGGTATTTCATTTCATGCAGCAGTAAAGCAAATAGGAGGACACTGAGCTGACTACAATATCAGGACAGACCAGGGCCAGGACAGACCAGGGCCAGGACAGAGCGGGGCCCGAGTAGAGTAAACGAATCATTGGAAGGAGATGAGGATTCTGGGAGCCTCTGAGGTCACATGGGTCATTCCAGCTATGCGTGATCTGACGCGGAGAATATAGCTACCACCCATAAAACATCTCCAGAAATGTCTAGCATCTGAGTTTGACTGCAGGGATGTGCAAGTCGTGAAAGCTTATGAATGAGTTGCAACCTCTCATCTGAGACGACAGTAGCATAGCTCTGCATCACCCGACCAGCTGCTCCAAGCGCTCCCCTGGCTGCCCCCGTGAGTGTCCAGTTGACTTGACCCCGCACCCAGTTGAAGCAGACCCTTGTTCTGTATTTGACCTTGAGGGTCACACACCTAGGTGTCCCCCCCTCCCCCCCCGTGAGAGGACTGTGCGGGGCTGTGTTGTGAGTGAGGGGTTGCAGATAACTGGTGTTTGTGACAAGACTCGGCAGAGACGTGTCCTGCAGGGCCGTGCCAGGAGCCAGATGCTCTGCTGGTCTCTCTCCGGGGAGAGAGAGAGTGGAGGGGGAAGTGTTTACAGAGCCGGCCACATCTGCACTGCATTACCGCCGGGCGCACAAATCCCTCTTAACCCCTTCAGCGCCGCCCTCGGCCGCGTACCACAGGCTGGCGGCTGCCCGTCCGCATCGCGGCGGGCATGTCACGGCCAACGTTTACGAGCGCTGGAGATGGATGGCAGATCCGGTGTATAGATAGCAGGAGCGCGTGTCCAGAGCGATGTGATGCATGCGTGTTTGCTTTGCAGGGGTGTTCGAGGGGACGTGTTAAAAGCTCTGGGCCGGTGCGACACACTGCCCCGGGCTGCTCCTGTGAGCGGCTGGGGTCAGTGCTGTGGGACCCACAGGCATGGCAGAAATGCGAGGGAACGTTTCACAAAGCCTCTCACTGTTCTGGCCCACAGCTTATAAAACCAGATTGGTGATAAAGCTTGATGCCCTTTTATTTTTAGCTTGTCATTTTTTCTTCTTCTTTCTTTTTTTTTCTTTCTCATTTGGTCGAAATACAAAAATGAATAAATAGGATTCCTGTTCCCTGCTGTAGGACTATATAAGGCTGTTTGACCCTGTCATTTCCATGTTAAGGAGTTCACTGTTGGGTTGTGTGTATTTGGAGCCGACCTCCAGAACACATCTCTCATGGGACCTGTAGTTTCACTGGTGCCTGGCCAGAGGCTGTTGTCTGGTCCTGGGTCCTGAGGCCTGAGCACAGCCATGGATGAGTCCCCACAGAACACAGCTGGCCTGGGTCATGAGCTGGGGTCAATGCCTCTGTTCCAGTCCCACGCCCTCCTTCACCCCCACCCACCCATCACTGGCCAGCTCTTCCTCCACTGGCTTCTCTGGGGACGGCGGTCCAGAGGATGGGATCACACAGCCATGCGCTCCTTCAGGTGCAGCTGGGGGGGTTCTGACTCTTCAGTGTGTCTGGGGGGATTCTCCCTGTAGAATGGAGCTGGATGGGATTGGGATTCTACAATGGAGCTGGAATGGGATTGTGATTCTAGAATGGAGCTGGAATGGGATTGTGGTTTTACCCTCGAGAATGGAGTTGGGTAGGATTGTGATTGTCTCAGATCAGATCTCAGGATGAGTGCCACAGCAGCAGCCTGCCCCACCATGCTAGAGCTAAATAAAGACGACAACAGCGGCTATCAGATGGATGGAACCACATGCCTCCACTCCTGAGTGATATTCGGCTGCTTGAGTGGAGTGTAAATCTCTCTGTGTGTGTCTGTGTGCGTCGTGATTCTGTGTTTATCCTCCATGCTGCACCATTTCACCTCTTATCGTCTGGTGGCTATGTTCATAAAGCTGTCTTTACCATTTGCAGATATATATATATATATATATATTTCCTGTAATAAGTCCCGTTAATAGTGGGCATACACAGAAAGTGGGATGAGAGGGAGGAATGTGTAGGGTAGAGGCAGAGAGGGGAGGGTAGTCGGCTCTGGGATGAAACGAGAGTGAAGGGAGGGGGCTGGCTGGTCCCCCATATGGCCTGTGCTGCTAAGCCCTGGGACACTACAGCGCAGGGGGAGGGACAAACGGCTTAACTTGGAAATGTGCAACAAAGCTGCTGTTATCTGGGTGGGGGGGTGGGTGGGGTGGAGCAGGACCGTCCACACTGCTCGGCCTGTCTGGTGCCCTGCTGGACTCCTGCCCTGCTGTTTCCCACTGCGTGTGTGCGTGTGTTTGCAGTAGTGATTACATCGAATCTGCGTCCGGCCATTAAGCATGCATGCCACGGAACAAGAGGCTGAAACCATCAGCAGCTGTCTCATAGCCCGGAGCGGCCCAGTCTGAGCAGGTCCCCTGTCCTGATGAGCCTTCTCTGCACCTTCACCCACACGCCCGGCTCCCTTCCTCTCCGCTCATCACCATGGCTACCCTTCACCTGACACGCGCACACCCAAGTACAGCTTTGGGGCTGACGTTCGCTTTTTGGGACCAATTGGGTGCGTTTGGGTGTGTGTCACACTCCCACTGTGATCCCCGAGGTATCACCAGAGGTAGGTGTTGCAGGGGGTGTAACGCCCGCTGTGCAGCCAGGTCGATAAGTGAGCCCAGCCTGGTCACATGACAGGTGCAGAGGTATGGCCCTCCTTTTATGACCCCCTGCTTCTCTCCCCCGACCCATTAGGAAGAGTGAAAGTGCAGTGATGGTCCTTCCAGGGAGAGGAGGGTGTCCCCTGTAGACAGAGGAGGGCATCCCCTCTGGGGAGAGGAGGGCGTGCCCTGCAGGGAGAGGAGGGCGTCCCCTGTAGACAGAGGAGGGCGTGCCCTGCAGGGAGAGGAGGGCGTGCCCTGCAGGGAGAGGAGGGCGTGCCCTGCAGGGAGAGGAGGGCGTGCCCTGCAGGGAGAGGAGGGCGTGCCCTGCAGGGAGAGGAGGGCGTGCCCTGCAGGGAGAAGAGGGCGTGCCCTGCAGGGAGAGGAGGGCTCGGGTACTGGGGGTACCCTGGGATCACCACAGTGGACAGCTTTCTAACTTGGAGAGAATCTGGGTTTCATGACTCACTGAGTCCAGCTGTCTTTACACACACACAGTGTGTGTGTGTGTGTGTGTTCAAGGTTAGAACCATCTGTACCTTAAGACTAAGTGACTGTTGTAGAGCTGTGTTGTCTTGGTTTGAAGGAAAATAATTTCAGTTTTGTATCACGCAATATGCATGCTGGTATTACAAAGGGAAAACATCCCAGGGTTTAGAAGGTTCCTTCATGTGGAATCAAGGTGTTGGTGTGTTTCATTTTTATTTCAGTTCTTGGACACATTCAGGCAGAATTCCATTGAAGATCATTTTTCCCTTGCCATTGTTGTGGGCTGAAGAAAGACTGCACTTGATCACATGTTTTGTATTGTGCCTGTTGCCAGACAAACATATCTCTCCAGGGGGTTGTGATCAGACGGGAGTTGCTTCTGATTTCTTGTGCAATCTACTGCAGTGGTACCCCCCCCCCCCCCCCCCCCCCCCCCCCCCCTTATAATTAAATCCTCTTTTTTAGCGGTGTGCATCTCCTGTGGCCCCCAGTTAGAGAAGCACTGCTCTACAGTACCTCATTTACTGTTTTTCTCTTCATTTTCTCAGGGGGCAAGTTTGTCTGGATCATTTGTGTGTAGCAATTATGTATGATTTCTTCTGTCTCTTACTCTCCTGTACTGAACCCAGTACAGGGGGAGTAACCAACAAGCGTCTTGGGATGTCCTCCTCTAAATGTCTGTCTTGTCTCTCTCTCTGTACATATCTCTCTCTCTGTATCTCTCTCTCTATCTCTCTCTCTCTGGTCTTTCTCTCTGTATATCTCTCTGGTTTCTCCTGTATCTCTCTCTCTGGTATCGCTCTCCCTCCCTCTCTCTCTCTGGTCTCTCTCTGGTCTGTCTTTGACTCTGAAGGGAGCAGCAGCCGTGGACTGAGGAGAAACGCCCTGGGTTTAGATTAATATCACAGCTCAACAGGTGACCTTTGACCTCTACAGTCGTTCCTCTCCTCTCTCTCTCTCACGTAGACCGACCTCTCCGGACCACTTTATCACTTTGATCTCTTCTAACTGTCTCTGTCCTCTGTGATGCTCTGCCAGGACCCTCCTCATCCCGACCATCTCTTGATTCCCCCCCCCCCCCCCCCCCCCCGCTTATTTCTTCTGTCAGATGAGGTTCTCATACACGGGGTAACAGAGTCAGAACTCTACTGTGGTCTGAGTAGTTCTCTCTTTTTTTAATGCAACACACTAATCAATAGTTTTTCCTCACTAACCCTTTAAGCTTTAGGACACCACAGTGCCCCGTGCTGCCACTAACACCGCTGGCGTGAATCCACAGCTGATTCGCGCCTTCCTTTAACCAGTTCTCTCTTCCTCCTGACGCCACCGAACGCAGACACACGGGCCTCTGCCAATCAGCAGGGTTCGTGACATGGGTCTGAGGGCAACAGGGAGGGGGGAGTGAGCCACCGCTCGGAGAGGGACGTGTCTAGAGAGGGAGAGAGGCAGAAACACAGCCACTGGAGCTTCATGGACAGCACTCGAGGAAGCCCTCAGTTGTAGCTAGTGAAAGGGAGGCACGTGAGTGAGTGCCAAGGTGTACGCACGACCGCATGTCCCAGCGGCTTCATTCATGAATGAATGAGTGCGCATGTGCACCAGTTCCTAATGGAGCGAGTGTGTGCCAGTGAAGGTGCGTTTCGCGATTGCATGAATGAATCAACGAATGTATGTGTGTGTGTGTGTGTGTGTTCTTATCACCACGGCCTGAAGGAGAGTGAGGGTTCACAGGAGTGTGTAGGCAGAGCAGAACTCTGACCAGGATGACTCAGTCCCTCACGGCAGGCAGTGCGGCAGGCAGTCTTGTGTTCGTGTCCGGCGTGTCATAGCACTAACATCCTGCTCCTCTGCCCCGTCTCTCTCCTCCTACACAGAACCAATTCGGACTCAGCGCTGCACACGAGCGCCATGAACCCCAACCCCCAGGATCCTTTTGGAATGAACCAGCAGATGGGCAGAGGGCCACCCCTGCGCAACGGTGAGAGCACACACAGACACACACGGAACCATGCAGTGCAGTGTGGCACATGTTCAGATGAGAATAAGCCATACCTTAGCCAAACGGGAAGATTTTCAACTGGTGCTCGCTCACTCCCCTCCCTCCCTTCCTCACTCATTGTCTGGCTCATTCACACACACACACACGCACGTGCAGCGCCGCTGCAGCACACGGTGGTGTGTGGTGTTTGTGTTCTTCTCTGTAAGTCACTTATTAACAGAGAACACAGTCCATCTCTCCGACTCCGACTTTGCAAACACAAAATGGATGCTCAAGAGATGCCTGTCCGAGGCTGGTGCTGGGCTTTGTTTCTGACGAAAGGAATGTCCGTGTAGTGCTTCAGTTGGAGCTTGGCGCAATGTTACATCATTTTGTCGTGGGAGCACAAATCTTCCTGGGACGTTGAACTAGATAAATAAGCAAAGATGACTTGCTGTGTCTGCAAACACAGACTGAAAATCTCCTGAGGCAACCTGGGCCTCCTCCCTCCAGGGCTCTTCTTAATGATCTTCTTTCTCTCTTTCTGTCTTCATTCCCCCGTCTTTTCTCTATTGACCCCCCCCCCCCCCCCTTGTTGGGCTGGAGTGACAAGGCGTGTTGCCCTCGTGTGAAGTTGAGGTAATTTGGACATCTTTATGGCATGGCGAGCCGACAGGGTGTGGGCTCTCTCTGCAGAGCCCTGTGGTGGATTACTACTGCCTTTTGTTTAGCCGACAAGTTTAAACAGGATATTGGCCAAAGATCCGGTCCAAGCGTGAGTTTCAAATACAAACAGAATCTCTACACGCCGACGAGGCTGAGGGGGTTTGCTTTCTGCCAACCTGCCTGCACCGCACACTCATCTGTGCGTTTCTGTCAGGTGTGTGCAACTGCTCACTTCTCAACGTTTTTCTAGGCTTTTCCACTTTATTAATAATAGTGAGACAGGAAAGGGGGGCTGGTGTAGAGAGAGAGAGAGAAGATGACTTGCAGCAAAGGTCGCGGGCTGGAATGGAACCGGGGCTGCTGTGGTAGTCTTAATGTTGTGTGCCATTTGACACCCCCTGCAACCACTCCCTTCTGATGTGTGTGTGTGTACGTGAGACACTTGCTAGAATGAATGTCAGGAGGATTATGACCTTGTTATTACTTGGCTGGCGGCATTCACACCTGTATGGTGTATGAACACACAGCCCTGAGCTGCCTCACATGAAGTGGAAACAACCACAAGTAGAGACATGCTCCTGCTCTACATCAGACACCTTCCCTGCTCTACATCAGACACCTTCCCTGCTCTAGACCAGACACCTTCCCTGCTCTAGACCAGACACCTTCCCTACACCTTCCCTGCTCTAGACCAGACACCTTCCCTGCTCTACATCAGACACCTTCCCTGCTCTACACCAGACACCTTCCCTGCTCTAGACCAGACACCTTCCCTGCTCTAGACCAGACACCTTCCCTGCTCTACATCAGACACCTTCCCTGCTCTAGACCAGACACCTTCCCTGCTCTACATCAGACACCTTCCCTGCTCTAGACCAGACACCTTCCCTGCTCTACATCAGACACCTTCCCTGCTCTAGACCAGACACCTTCCCTGCTCTAGACCAGACACCTTCCCTGCTCTAGACCAGACACCTTCCCTGCTCTAGACCAGACACCTTCCCTGCTCTACATCAGACACCTTCCCTGCTCTAGACCTGACACCTTCCCTGCTCTAGACCAGACACCTTCCCTGCTCTAGACCAGACACCTTCCCTACTCTACATCAGACACCTTCCCTGCTCTACATCAGACACCTTCCCTGCTCTAGACCAGACACCTTCCCTGCTCTACATCAGACACCTTCCCTGCTCTAGACCAGACACCTTCCCTGCTCTAGACCAGACACCTTCCCTGCTCTAGACCAGACACCTTCCCTGCTCTAGACCAGACACCTTCCCTGCTCTACATCAGACACCTTCCCTGCTCTAGACCTGACACCTTCCCTGCTCTAGACCAGACACCTTCCCTGCTCTACATCAGACACCTTCCCTGCTCTAGACCAGACACCTTCCCTGCTCTAGACCAGACACCTTCCCTGCTCTAGACCAGACACCTTCCCTACTCTACATCAGACACCTTCCCTGCTCCAGACCAGACACCTTCCCTGCTCTAGACCAGAGTTGAGCCAGTAACACCAAACATTTTCCGAGCCCCTCTTCTGGTTTCCGTCAGTAGCATCTGTGGGTGGAGGTGGAGTGGGACATCGCTGGGCTGTTGTTGTCTCTGTGCTCGAGCAAGCTGAGAGCTGACCGCTGCTAACGAACAGACCGCTGAGGAAGAGAGGGAAAGGAAATGGGGTTTGAAAGGGAGGAGTGAAGAGGGTCCATACAAGAGCACGCAGAAAAGGCTTGAAGAAAGGAGAAAGATGTGCAGAGAGATATTTTGCTGTGACGCTGGAGAGAAGGGAATGAGAGGGAGATGGAATGAGACAAGGCACAAGAGGGAAGGAGGAGTGCTGGTCTGGCGCCCAGCCTGCTGTTGGTAAGAGTGGAGGGGGAGGAGGAGGAGGAGAAAGAGCTTCTGTCCTATTTCGGATCATAGAGACCCAGGAAAACAATGGTCCTCTTTCTAGTCTCACTGGGCCTTTGGTCCCTCAGCCTAGCCCTGTGCTCTGCCCTGCCCTCCACTCTGGTCCTCTCTCTCTTGGTTTTTCTCTCCTCACACACTCCTCTTTCTCTCTCTCTCTGATCCCTGCATCACTTCCTCTTGCTTTTTCAATGTCTAGCAGCCTTTAAGGACTGAGTGTGATTTGAGCCTGTGAGTGTGACACTGCTGATATATTAACAACCCAGACCCGGCTCTGTAGTCAGTGGAATTGACGCCCTACATACATACATACATACATACATACATACATACATACATACATGGGGCACCTGGGGAAGGGGTTACGCGTTGATTTATGGGTCTTTTTACTTAATTTTGTATCCTCTATCCATCCCTCCGTTTGTCTCTCCTTCTGTCTCTCTCTCCTTCTGTCTCTGTCTCTCTCTCCTTCTGTCTCTCTCTCCTTCTGTCTCTTTCTCCTTCTGTCTCTCTCTCCTTCTGTCTCTCTCTCCTTCTGTCTCTTTCTCCTTCTGTCTCTCTCTCCTTATGTCTCTCCATGTGACGGTGCCTGGAGAGCAGCCAGTGTCAACGAGGTTGAGGTGGATGGCTCTGGTGATGGTGAGTTGGTCACACCCTGCTTCCTCTCCTCACACACACACACCCGCCTGTGTCCCAGCCTGTCCCCCCCCCCCCAGACGAGCTGTGTGTTGATGTGGCTGTGTTCCAGTGTGACCATCGGCAGGCCTGTGTGTTCCTGTGTCCACAGTGTTCTCCTTCCCCTCCCTGTCCAACGAGGAGGGACTCCTAGGCGTCAGCAAGCCCCTGCCCAAGCAGCTGTGGGAGGCCAAGAAGGTAAGCCCCAGCATGCCTCTGGTCTGAGACTGTCACTGCAGCAGGCTGCCACACAGGCCAGCCCCAGGGGACTCTGGGTAATCACGCTGATCATTACCTGTTCCAGGTCCAGTCTCTCTCCTCACGACCCAAATCCTGTGAAGTGCCTGGAATCAAGTAAGTCATTAAGATCGTAATGAAACACCATGAACATATGTAGACCCCCCCCCACGTAGTGTACTAGAAGATTAAAACAAAACAAATACGTGAGCAATGAAGGTTAGGGTGGTTTGATGCACTTTCTCATGACTCCGCTGCAGTTAGTCCCCTCCTGTTCTGTTGTCTGAGAGTCCACTGAGGGAGCAGTGAATCAGAATCTGCCCAGACCTCGTCCTGCTGACTCACACAGGGCGAACGACTGGCGTGTGAGGCTGCTATTGTTGCTGTTTGTTTGGATGCAGGACTAGGCCTGGCAGAGGGGCGGCCATATGAGGCACAATATTGTTCTGGAGTGTTTGTGGTCAGTGCCGTCAGCAGTCTAGTCAGTACAGTGAGTCAGGACGACTCCACACCATGCCACTCAGGGCTTCCTCCACGCCGCCTCGCAGCCTCGCAGCGCCACAGCCCAGTCCCCTAGCTGTCTCTAACTCCCCTCTCTCCTTCCTGTCCCAGTATTTTTCCGTCCCCGGAGCAGAACGCTGGCCTGTCCCACTACCAGGGCTCGCTGAACACGGGGGGCTCTCTCCCGGACCTCAGCAACCTGCACTTCCCCTCCCCGCTGCCCACCCCCCTGGACCCCGAGGACGGGGGCGCCTACCCCAACCTGAGCGGGGGCAGCAGCACCGGCAACCTGCCCGCCGCCATGATGCACCTGGGTATAGGAAGCACCCAGGGTGGGTTTGGGAGGGGGGGGGGGGGGTTAAGTGTGTGTGTGTCGTGTTTAGGTGAAGGTATTGTGCGTGTCTTGTGTTATGGGTGTGTGTGTCTTGTGTTTAGTTGAAGGTGTTATGGGTGTGTGGTTTTTTTTGTGTTTAGTTGAAGGTGTTATGGGTGTGTGTGTGTTTTGTGTTTAGTGGAAGGAGGTGTGGGTGTGTGTGTTTTGTGTTTAGTGGAAGGAGGTGTGGGTGTGTGTGTTTTGTGTTTAGTGGAAGGAGGTGTGGGTGTGTGTGTTTTGTGTTTAGTGGAAGGAGGTGTGGGTGTGTGTTTTGTGTTTAGTTGAAGGTGTTATGGGTGTGTGTGTTTTGTGTTTAGTGGAAGGAGGTGTGGGTGTGTGTGTTTTGTGTTTAGTGGAAGGAGGTGTGGGTGTGTGTGTTTTGTGTTTAGTTGAAGGTGTTATGGGTGTGTGTGTTTTGTGTTTAGTGGAAGGAGGTGTGGGTGTGTGTGTTTTGTGTTTAGTGGAAGGAGGTGTGGGTGTGTGTGTTTTGTGTTTAGTTGAAGGAGGTGTGGGTGTGTGTGTCTGGTGTTTCGATGTCTCTGTCTCCCCACCTCCTCCCTCTCCTCCCCATCTGATCACAGCAATGTCCGCTCTTTCTCTGCCTTTCCTCCTTTGTGTCTGTGTGTGTGTGTGTGTGTCTGTGTGTCTGTGTGTCTGTGTGTCTGTGTGTGTCTGTGTCTGTGTCTGTGTGTGTGTCTGTGTCTGTGTGTTATACACTCTTTTATGCATCCTTACAGCCTGGCGGGAGAACTAAGACTCAGATGAACTTTGGCCCTGTTCTGAATTCAAACAAACAGCTCATTTCTTTGCACTCTGTTGTCTTGCTCTGTTCCCTCCCCCTCTTATTTTCCTCTGTCCTCGTTTCTCCTCTCTATCTCTTCATCTCTTTCTGTCTTCCTGTCTCCCTTTGTCTCACTAAAGTTGGGGAGTGAATAATTTAGTCCCAGTGTTTTGGGTTTGGATTGGACAGAGGGCTGGAAAACAGAACACATATCACATCCTGTCGGCCTTCTCTGCTGTTTCCCAGGCCTGTGCCTTAACACAGCCACTCTCTCCCCCTCCTTCAATCCAAGACAGAAAAGGGGGGGGGGGGGGGGGACCGGTCCTTTACTGGCATCAGTACCGCTCCGAGCTGTCCGGCTCACACCGTCTCTGCTTCTGTCTCCTCTTCCAGGCCTGTCCTCGTCTCTGAGCAACCCTTCCATCCAGGCCTCGCTCAGTAACTCCCAGCTGCACTCGTCCCTCAGCAACCCCTCCATCCACTCGTCGCTGCGCCTGGCGTCTCTCTCCAGCCCTGCCCCGGGGGCCATGAGCAGCTCGCCGCGGCGGCGCCCCGCCCCCATCAGCCCCCTCACCCTCTCGCCCGGGGCAGAGCAACGCAGGGGCCTGGCCAAGCAGCTGTCCCCCACCATGTCCCCCTCGCTGTCGCCCATCACACAGGTACGCACGCACGCACACACACACACACAGGTACGCACGCACACACACACACACACACACACACACAGGAATGCACACACAAACACACCAAGGTACTAATACACACACAGGTACACACAGGTGTACACACACACACACAGGTACTAACACACACACAGGTACACACACAGGTACACACGCACACACAGGAATACACTAATGCAAGCACACACACACACAGGTATACAGACATGCACACATACAGAGGTAAAGCACACACACAGACGGGTATACACATAGGCACATACATGTTTTCACACATGTTCATGTGTAACATCAGTGCTACACAGTGAGCTGTGTGCTGTCCTGTCTCCTCCCCAGGGGGTCGCTCTGGACACCAGCAGCATGCCCATGGAGCCCCCCCCTCCCTATCCTCTCTACCAGCAGACCCAGCATACAGTGGGGCAGGGGGGGCAGCAGTGTCAACAACAACAACATCACCAACATCATCACCAACAACACCATCACCAACAGCAGCAGCAGCAGCAGCCGGTTTCCCCTCTCCAGAACCTTCCCCTGGACTTCAACTCCAGCCCTGTGAGTGAGAGAGCAGTCCTCCTCCTATCCCACCACCCTTTCTCTGTTTCTGTGGGTTTAATGTGTCGTGTGTGTGCGTGTGCTTGCTTCTGTGTGTGTGTGTGTGTGTGTGTGTGTATACCTGTGTGTGGCGTGTGTGTGGTGTGGCGTGAGAGTCTGGCAGCCTGGGTGGTCGGATAAGAGGCAGTGATATTAATAGTCTCTCTAGGCTTGCTGTCTGAGCACCCCACTGATCTCTCTCTCTGGTGAACTCTCCTCTCATGTTCCCCTGATTGATCCCTTGCACCAAGTGCTCCATGCCCCTTTCCACTTCCCACAACACATCCACTAAACCTAATGCTCTGCTCTTTGGTCAATGAATACAAAATGATTGGTAACAGAGACCAAAATCCAATGTTCAAAAGGAGATGGGAATTGTCTCAGGCCTTTGGCCCAATCATCAGTCAGTGAGCTTGATTGGAGCCTGCCTGTTGTGTTTGTAGAATGACACACAGGTCACAAGAGGGATGAGTTGGGGGAGAGTTTGTTATGACGCTGATATCAGGGTTCAAAGTGATCCTGTGTGGAGCTGCCTGTGCACACGACATGCTCCTAACTCTCTGTCTTCTCCTTGGTCTCTCCCAGCACAACAACATGGCAGCGTTCTTCAACGACCCCTTCATGGACACCCAGTTCTCCAGTCGCCAGGCCAAGACCCTGTCCTACCAGGTAAGGCAGGGGGCAGGGGGGGCGGGGGGACCTGACACAGCAGGCTCTCCCCTCTCCATGGCTTCTTAAAGACCCCTCACTGTTGTGCTCGCACCTCAGCAAAGATCAGGCAGCTCACGTGGCTGTGGGACTTCACTGGTCCATAGGCACTTGTTTGGTCTTTGGGTCAGAGCATCAGTCGACTAGTATGAATGCTGTTTGGGATACACAGAGAGGTGTACATATTGTTGGTGTGCAGAGGGTCACGGTGCCTTTGCCCTCCCCAGTTGGACCAGTATAACATGCTGGAGAACGCCATGAGCTCCATGGCAGCGAGCTCCTGCTTCGACCCCTCCTCCCTCTACTCGCAGGCCGCCCTCATGGGACTGGGCGGTTCCCATGGCAACCTGCAGGACCTGCAGATGAGGCCCAACATGTTGTATTCCAACTGTAGTGGAGGGGTGCCCAATATCATCCTCACAGGTAGGTCGGGGGGTGGGGGGGGGGTGAAAGGGGGACTGTTTAAATGTCTGTACTGTCGTATGTGCGTCAATGCAACTTTTAAATGCAAGATTTCTGCTGAATATCAATAAAGGTTGAATCCAATCAAAATGGATGAAAGCGTTTAAGTGTAGTACCATGCGCTGACCACGATCCGTCTCCCTCCAGACGACTCCAACCCCAGTCTGTCTAAGGACATCAGCAGCCTCCTCTTGGCCGTCCCAGAGTGCTTCGACTCCGAAGGCTTCCCATTGGAGGACGAGCTGCGCATCGAGCCCCTCAGCCTGGATGGACTGAGCATGCTCAGTGACCCTGACATGGTCCTGCCTGACCCATCTGTGGAGGACAGCTTCCGTAGTGATAGACTGTGAAAACAATCACACACACACACACACACACATCAACAGCTAAGACCACACACACACACGTGTACAATTGTATAAGTACATGCATGCAGACAATCTGATCTTGGAGCCATTGCTGCGCTCGTCACCACTGCCACTGAGATGAGACTAATGTGAATACGTAGACACGCGCGTGCACACTTGCTTGCACGCTCGCGCCATGACAGAGGAACAGACATGTGAACAGACCCTGTTTACAAACAACATTGTGAACCTTTTCACACACCCCGTGTAATCATTCACTGTAAGAGATGTCTGCAGCACACATCCTGTACATCTGCTTACTCCACACACACACACACACACACACACACACACACACACACACACACACATCCCTTTCCTCCATGTGCAGCCTCTCCTCTGAGGCAGGCCTGGGAGCCTGGAACCTGCAGCAGTGCTGGTGTTGGAGCACGACAGCCCAGAGGGAGAGAGGTACACGTTCACACTTGGTCCATCTTCCTCCGCCACGGTCAAGCAGCTCTCCCTCTGATGACTGGGAGGGGCTGTCCTGCTCAGAGAGAGGGCTGTCCTGCTCAGAGAGGGCTGCTCGGCCCTGGAGCTCTCTGGGTGGTTGTCTCTCTGTCAGAGGTGCCGCTCCAGGTTCTATAGCAGCAGGATCCTGGGCCCTGTAGGGGGAGGGATGGGTGCCGTGAACCCCAGAGAGGCTCCCTGTCCTCCTGCCAGTCTCCAGCGCTCTCTCTTTCTCTATCTCTCTCTGTCTCTCACGCACGCACACTCACACACAAAGACACACACCATGCTGTGTGTTCACAGCCGGGTGCAGGCGACATGGCGAGCCGGGTCACCACGGCAACCGGCGACATGGCAACACCGTTGCCGTGGTTACTGCCCACAGCAACTCCATCGCCATGCAGAGCGGCGTCTCGGGGAGAGTGTGTGTTGGCAGCACCGATGTTCCTCACTTTCTGAACCCCCAGCACCCCTCCTCCCCCGAGGACACAGAAGCGTCACCAGCGCGGGGCCAGCACTGCTCTGATGCCATACTGTACTAGCAGGGCTGTGACAGGCCAGCCAGCCTGCCTTGTCCCCAGTACTGATCCACGGTCAGGCCCCGGCCAGGCCTGCCATAGCCACTGATGACCCACCAGGCATGGTAGACATGAAGACTGGGGGGATCCGTCAGTCTGGACGAAGCATTGTTTTTTAACGTCAATCCTTGCATACACAGGCCTAGTATATTTTTTTTACAAAGTTGTTTGCCACAGACAAATATATATACACAGTATATAAAAATGCCTCATTAATTGCAGTCTGACTAGAATGTATTTTTCCAACGAGACTAAAAGGGCAAACTGTTTACAAAGAAAAGTTTTAATATGACAACGATACTTAATATTAGAGTACAAGTTTAAAAGCTTTTTGTTACAATACTAAAAGATATTGTTGCGACCAGATCTATTTTCTAGTCACAACATGAATAGATCCAGTTGCCCCTGTCTGCAGACAGCCGTAGACTGACCTCCAGAGCCTGTCTGGGGGCACTTCTGGCTGTTAGCGGTGCTTAGGAGGACCTCTTCCCTTTTAACACAGGAGTGGGGGGGTGGAAGTGCTGTGACAGCCTAAACCATGGAAAGGAAAGGTTTGTTTTTAACTTGTTTATCTTTACATGTTTATCCATTATATAAGAAACTGTTTATTTTACCTTTTTTGTACTGACTTGTAATGCGCTCTTTCTATGTGTATAGTCTTGTTGGTTTTTAATGAGGGAACACTCTTGGCAATTGTGGATAGATTATTTTCGCACTGGACTGACTCACTACCCCCTCTTCCTCTCTCCATGCTGTCGTGAAGATCCCAGAAATGGTTGAATCGAGACCTCAAAGAATTGCTTTTATTTTGAACACTTAAAAGCAGTTACTGTGGACATCCGGTATAATATTGGCTTGTATGATATTTTTGCACTGAGCACATCCCATTCTGTGGATTTAATATGGATTTGATATTATATATAGGTATATATTACAGTATAAATAAATAAATATATTTTATGGAATATATTTTACCCTAAAACCCAAAGATCACTTTTTGAGAATGAATCAAGCCATAGTCAGGACAGACAGACTGATGTGAGGCTTTACATTGTCATCTTAGTCTGTTTACATCATGATAATATAGCAAAAAATACACATACTTTAGGGAATATGGTTAATTGTTTCATAACCCTAAGGCATCGATGTTTGTTTTTCCCTAATAACATCCTTCAGTCAGGGCTCTGCTGTTTAGTGCCCCCTAAGGGTCTGCTGATTAATTTTTACTTTAGGATGATGATGAGATGCCATAAGATTTGAAATAGATTGAAACTGTTAGTGCATTCTGGAGTAAAAAATAAATAAGATGGGGAGCAATATCTCCTCCCAGGGAAAGTCACAAACTTGCTCGTTTGGCTATGCACTTTTGTAATCTGTGAACAAGTGAATCACAGAGGCAACCTGTTAAGCAGGCAACCGGCTGACATTATGCAATGATCATTTTTATTATCTAGGTTGTTATTCCCTTTCTTGAGATTTTTGTACAATATATTTCTAGAACTGAATTTATAAAACAAGACCAATATGTGTGCGATGTCCACATTGAAGAGGCTGGAGATGAGCGGAGAAGATCAGTCATGTCTGAGTCCACTCATTAGTTTTCTCACTCACACACTGGTTCAGTCTTACTGCAGTGGAGACGTCCTCTACGTTGCATAGTTGTACTGCTGCATTGGGGGTTATCTTTGTTCCGTCTCACCCTTGTCAGGTGTCGTAGCAGCTACGTCATCAGAGTTGTGAACATGGCGTGCTTGCTGTGTTAACTGTGCATGACACTTATTTTTCTCTGGTGCTTGGGACACGTAACAGTCGCTCTGGATTCCAGCACTTTCTGTTCACACAAAAACTCGTCTGAAGCCTTGGACCAGCTCTGCGACAGGTTCACTTTGAGTTTTTTTATTTGATTTAAAAACGTTTTTTAATTAATTTCAACTACAGTACTTATCAGTACATATCATCTGTTTTACCTTGTATAAAGATAGGTAGCTTATGTACTGTGTGTGCAGTGAGGAGAGACTGGGTAAAGCATGTCTAGGTCTGGTCATTCCAGTCCTGTTCTGGCCAGATTGTTTTCCAGACCCATAAACCTTGATCACTGCCTGAATGCATTTGATAATGTATCTGTTCTTCTGAAGCCTGCCTCCCTGCTTGTCTCCCAGCCTCTGGATGGGCTGACCTCTGCTGCCTTACTTCTAAGAATGTCCCTCTGTGACCTCTGACCCTTTGTGACACGCTACTTATACTGTGAGTTTTTCCCCCCGTTTGATCTTTCTCTGCTTTTGTTTTTACTTTTACTCTCTTGCTTGTTTTCAGGCTTGTAGGTTGGCTTTCCCCCCCAGATTTTAATACCAATGTTAGAGCTAATGTTATTGTTGTTGATGTTTATTGTTGTTGAAGGATTATTTTCTCTTTTTATGGCTTTGTTCTGTGCTTTTTTTTTTTTTTACCTTTTAAAGAAAATGTACAGTTTTATTATTTAAAAAATGTTTCTTGTCCACTAGTGTTACTACTTTTTTTGTAATATGTCATTTTAAATCTTTTCGTTTTTTTCAAATATAAAATGTACCACACCACAAGGCTTTTTGGTTTGTGACGTATATGTTATAGTGCTTACCTTTTGATTTAATATAAACAATAAAACCCTATACTGTGTATCAAGCTACAGTTCACTGTTTTACTTTTCACTCATTGTGCTGTTGTAGGATCAGTTACTTATGAAAGACTGGAAGGTTTAACAATCAGCAGATATCTAGGTTCATATGAACTGGGAAGACAAATAGGTGTGCTCCCTAAAATCACCAATAGGTGGAAGTAGTGGAGAATAAACAGGTCAAGATTCTGATGGACCAGAGAACTGCAGGTACTGTCAAGATACAAATATACTACTGCTCTACTTCAGATGGCTCTAAAGTCTGGACTCAACAGCTGTACTCAAGGTGTACAGCTTCCGGTGTACACCTTGATTTCAGGTAGAACCAGAACACATTTGGCCTGTTATTACCTGTTGGAGATCTGGCACTCTGTATAATGGATGTGAAAACAAGCCACCCTGTTATTATAGTTCGATGGTTGTAAGACATGATGGAGAAAGAGCAAAGTGCACTCATTCATACGTACAGCACCATGGAATTTCTCATGCTTAAACTTCATTATCTCCAAAAGTGTTCTTGTTTTCCAGTCCTAACTCTATCACATCATGTAGCTTTTTTTGATGAAAAAAGCATGATCTAAAAAGATATCTTGTTTATTTGTTAAGCCGCAAATTCGAGTCAGCTGGTGCTAATCACAGCCTCTTCTATATAGCCTGAACAGAGACTGGTGCACCTGGAGTGTGCTGAGGGCCCTTCGACACCGTCCGCTTGCAGCACCATCCACGTGAGACGAAGGACCTCAAACAATCTCCTTCTTTGGTTATCATGGCCTTATCTCCTTGATGTTCTCTGTTTCATGTTTCTGTTTCACTCCTCCCTCTTTTCTCTGTCTCCCCCCTCTCTCTCTCCCTCCCTCTCTCTCTCTCTCTCTCTCTCTCTCTCTCTCTCTCTCTCTCTCTCTCTCTCTCTCTCTCTCTCTCCCTCCCCCCCCCTCTCTCTCTCCCTCCCTCTCTCTCTCTCTTCCTCCCCCCTCTCTCCCTCTCTCCCTCCCTCCCTCCCTCTCTCTCTCCCTCCCCCCCTCTCTCTCTCTCCCTCCCTCTCTCTCTCTCTCCCTCCCCCCTCTCTCTCTCTCTCAGGCCATAAAAGCTGTTATCGTTAGGAGGTTTGACAGCTCTGTCCTGTTGGAGCCCTGCAGGATTAAAGTTTCCAATTTGGCCTCACTGTAAATCCTGCCTTCTGTGTGTGTGGATGGGGCCATGGCTACTCTCCATGGATGCCCTGGGTCCTCGGATGGTGGTCAGGACACACTGCTGGGTAATCAGCCTTCTTTCTCCGGGTAGGACCAACCACCCATGACTACACCTCAGGAGTGGGCTATGGGACAGACCTTCACAAGAAAATATAGCAGACACTGGAGTGTGTGTAGTAGGGCTCAATACACAGTTGACACACACGCAGGACAGAGAGTACAAGCAGACCGATGGATTGTGAAGCCTACTGGGCTACAGCCAAGTCCTCAAATCAGAACTCACTCAGTGGTAGGGAAGATTTCTGCTGCGTGCACAAATACACACACACACACACACACAGTGATGAGAGGATGAGCAGCATTACGACCCATCAGAGTGAAGTCTGGTGTGGGCCTGGGGTAGGATAGAAGCCAGCTCAGCATTACTCTGTGGATGACGTTACTCAGTAAACTGTCTCCAGGGGTCAGATGGTGGGAAACTTTGAACAGTGTTTAATTGTTTTGTTAAAGTAATTAATGATCCCTAGTAAGTCACTGTGAGGCCAGGGGCTACATGCCTGTCGGTAGCAGTAAACCACCTCCAGACCTCCAGCACCACAGCCAGACAGTCAACAACAGAAGACTGGGGAAAGCTCCTGGTTGGGTCATATCAGGTATGGAAGAAAGCGCATCCATCTCTATTAACTGTGTGACTTCAGTCTAGGTTCTGGAATATATACACATTTATCATTCAGCTGAGTAGAGACAGAGAGCAACATCAGACAAGAAACCGCACCCAGGAATGATGAAAAGATCAAAGACATGGTAACGCTCTGCTGCAAAGTCTCTGAGGCATGGAGGTCCTTTTCATAGTGAACACAGAGAACAGACTGGTAAACAGAAAAACAGACCCATGAATTGCACAGGACATGTCGAACACACACACACACATTAAGATAACAATGGATATTGCGAAAAAAGGTAGTGGTAGGTTACTACTTGATCTACTGATTAGGATATGTGAATGGGTAAATCCTTTGATTTCTCCCACACGGGATGATTTGAAATCATCTGTTTGAAATCAGAACCTGGATGTCCTCCTTCACAGTTCTTTCACATCCTCCCTATCTAGCGTCCTTTCTCATTTGATCTCTTTGATCTCTTTTTATTTCATTTATTTCTCTCTCTGTTCATCTCCAGTGGACCACCCAACACTGTAAATAAAGGTGAAATCAAAACGAACAGTCCTCCCTTCCTCCCTTTAGTCTTCTTTATCCCTCTCTCTTGCCCTCCTTTCCTTCTTACCTCTGTGATCCGACCTCTGTTTCCGCTTGCTGCCCTGACCGCTCTGGGCTCGTTAACTCCCCCTGGGCCTCTTGGCCGTGCTGGGGAGCCAGGGTGGGCGAATTCAATAACAGTCTCCTGGGAACTTCCCGGGCCTTGAACTGGTGTTGCCTCTGTTTCCCCATGTCACCGGATGGGGTCCCAAAAAACACTTTCAGATTCCTCACTGACGAAGTACCTACACATTTCTTGTATATTCACCTTTTAATACTTGTGATGACACACTTAATGCATGTTTTTTGACATTCACATTTTTCAAAACGTGTTTCTAGGCGTTCTCATCCTCGCTCTCTGGTCCTCTCATCAGTGAATGTGGTCGTTTGTTGTGCGCAGCAATCTCTGTCTCTCCGAGATTCCTCTGACTGTTTTTTCCACGTTTTGCTGGTGTTTATGTGCTACAGTATATCCTGGTCTTCCTGTGCTGTATGTCATCCTACTTTGGGATGACACTGAGCAACAAACACACACACAAATCAGCAGCAGCAGCAAACACAGCCAGGAGCAAAGCTTATGTCTGGACCAAGCTTCTCTGTCTATTTCCAGTGCAGAAATGATTAAAATGTCATTGGTACTAGAGAACTGCAGATGTACAGACCAGATTACTGTTCCATCTATCAATGTATTAAAAGGTTGACAGTGTCGTACTGTAGTACATTTCTTATCTGCAGAAGCATTTGACCTTAGGGCCTCTTACTGTGTGCACCAGAGAGGGTGAGTGTGGTTCAGGATGTCCTGACCTGGAATGAAAGACTCAAAACCTTCACTCCCTAGTCCATGTGTGCTGCTTGGTATGCTGCAAAGCACTTAAAACAAACTCTCACAGCAAAATGGTTTCTTTCAGAATGGGTATTTCACATGTATTGGAATGTACTTTTCCTCAATATGGTTCATTTGTATGGTTAACTCTTTTACCGTGATTATCTCCGATTTTATAACATATTTTCCTCCGTGAGCTGCCAAGTTACTAATTGTTTTTACATGTTCCACTTATTTTCTTTTTGCTCTTTTTCAGGGTTTGTTCACCCCCCCAATATCCAGTATTATTAACAACCAAAAACCAATACTAATTCAATATCATGCACACACTCACAAATGCAGACTCATGGGACTGTTCTTGATCCTCTACTTGTCATCTCCCCAGTCAACTGCTCGCTATCTGAAATTAAATAAACAGTTAACACACCTGAAGCAAGCACATCAACAAAACAAAGCCCCTGGTTACCATACAGTGTCCTTGCTTGCAACCTGGTTTAGCATGCTGGGATTGGCGTCACAAAACAACACAACTATGTTGTGGTGGGGGGTGACAGAAATAGCCATATCCCTCCACAACAGGATCAGCACTTAACAGATCAAAATACGTTCTATTCCCAGATCTGAAGGACTATCAACTTCTCATGTTTCCTGTTCTAGATATAAAATGTTATGAATGAAAGGTTGGATTTCACTTTAATGGCTTGGTGGTATTCTGTAATCTATTATTGTTTTCAGGAGCTGATAAACTCTTGCCACAATTTTACAAGAGTCACATCTGCTGACCAAAATTAGACATACTTGTTTACTCTCGTTATTTTCCATTGCTCTCCAAAAAACATGCACACACATAACACCCTGTGGCCGGCGATGACATTCAGAGGCAGGATCTGGAGTTGACTCACCCTGCAGCTGTGTTTACTGGTCTTTAAGGTTTTTGTTCAGATGTCCAGAGAAGGCCTCCTACCTCTCTCCTCCTAACACACTACTGTCACATAAATCTCTCTCTTCCTCTCTTTGTCTTTCTCCCTCTTTCTCTCTCTCTCTCTCTCTTTCTTTGTGTCTCTCCATCTCTTTCCATCTCCATTTCTCTGCTTCTCTTTCCTTCTCTCCCTGTCTCTTTCTCTCATCCTCTGTTTCTCCTTCTTTTCCTTTCTATTTCTCTCTCTTCTCTCTCTCTCTCTCTCTCTCTCTCTCTCTCTCTCTCTCTCTCTCTCTCTCTCTCTCTCTCTCTCTCTTTCTCTCTCTCTCTCTCTCTCTCTCTCTCTCTCTCTCTCTCTCTCTCTCTCTCTCTCTCTCTCTCTCTCTCTCTCTCTCTCTCTCTTCTTCTCTTTCTCTCTCTCTCTTTCTCTCTCTCTCTCTCTCTCCTTCTGTACTGTCTCTCAGACTACTGTTCCACTCATGTAAACACTGGTCCTCAGCAGCATCTGTGCTGCATCAGTGTGTGATTATTTAACTTACAGTAATATCCCTAAATCTCCAATCCTAGGTGATGTGAGAGGGAAGGAGGTGTTGCTTGTCTGACCTCCTGGTCAAACCAAACACTCTAAAGCAGTGTTCCGCATCACCCAGAACAGACACAGACCGAGGTTTCTCTCTTATTTATCCTGTCCTCTGCTCAGTCACAGAACACAGGGCTAAGAAAGGAACACTTCCACGGTTCAAACTGTTGGGAACTGGCACTAGCGATCCCCTTGTCTCACGTCACAAGCAGCACAAATCCCTCATGGCCAAACATTTTCCTGCCTGGACTGCTGCTTCACAAAATCCATGACATTGCCTGATTCATAGACGGCTCATCAGTGCTGATTGTTACAGTGAGATACTAGAGATGTGGTGGATACCTTCTAACCGTGAGGAGAACCATCTGTCCTCTTCCTCTGCAGCTGGTACAGATCCCACGGTGGTCACATTAATAAATAACCCCAAAGGAGATGTGGAGTCTGTGGGACCAACCGTCACGGCGTGTTCATATTTTACCCAACAAACTATTCAGTACACAGAATGCTAAAACTCCGGGAAAACATCTTTGTTGTGGGCTTTTTAGACCTTCCTGACAGCAGTAAATCAAAGTCGTTGTTCCCTTTTTCTTGAGCTTCTTTATTTTACAAACCATATGCATGCCATCCATCAGGGGTTCACAGCTTGAGAAGGGCATGTATACAGAGTGTCTGTCTCTCAGCCCTTCCCAGCATTCACAGAGAGACCAATCAATCACACCTGTTGCCGAGGCAACAGAGGTCATCGTCAAAGGAGATCAGGAAAAGCCAGAGGGTTCTTATTGAACACTGCCATTTTGGAAGACTGGTAAGCCTGTAGTGTCTGTTGTAGGGGGTCAGATGGCTGAGTGGTTAGGGAATCAGGCTATTCATTAGAAGGTTGCCGGTTCGATTCCTGGCCGTGCAATTTGATGTTGTGTCCTTGAGCAAGGTACTCCACCCTACTTGGAGATAAGATAAGTGTCTGCTAAATGACTACATGTGATGTAAATGTAATGTCTTAGACTGTATTGGAAACCTTCACTTTTGTCTATAACTGTAACTCTGGGTGCAATGGTAAACCACTCTACAGTTAGCTGGAATGGTGCTAGTTGCCCAAAGCCCCCTGGAGCCCCAAACACATACTGTGTCCCGATGTCCTGATGACATCTCGATGACAAGATCTTTGAATGGGTTTTTTCTCACGCGTCAAGTTCTCACACATACACGTACACACGTGGTGGATTAGTGTATCACACAATCTGGGAGTGACTTGGGGGCATTTCCATAGCTCTCTCAACCTGATTCTTCATGTATCAATCTGACTCTAACACATACACAGTGCACAACAAGTGTGCTTTTGTAGGTTTATAAAGGTAATTCTACAAGGTTGTTGGTGAACTCCATCTACTGCTCAGTGCATGATCAGCAGTCATAGTAGTTCATTAAAGAAATCCGTTTCCAGCCCATCTCTGTTGAGGCTGCTTATAATCCGGTGATATATGCCTTCTTGCACTGAGACTAAAGATCTCTCATCAAACCCATTCTGCTTGTCAAGTGTTACTATCCACCTTGGCATGTAGCCAAGCCTACGAAAGAGTTTCTGATAGCATGTGTTTGTGTGTGTGTGTATGTGTGTGTGTGTGGCCCTTTGATGCTTACTCGTATGGGTTCTGTATCTGCTGAGCTATGAAAGAACATCACATAAACACACACTGTTGGTAGACAGGTGACCTTCTCACTCTTAAGGTAATTATTACTGTATTATTACTTTTTTTTTACATCAACTGTCAGCTCTCTTTAAACACCTTGAAGACTAAAAGCTGTGAAAAGAATAATGGAGGATTAGTAATGCAGTGGATCATCTCTCTGCAAGTTAAGACAAGTTGATCGAGGCAGTGGGCTACTTTACTAATCAGCACAGAGACATGAGTCACTGAGGAAAGGCTGAGGGGGAGAGGCCTGTGCATCGTTGATGTATTATTAGGGGCTGTAGCCCCCTATTGTTATCATTGTTTTTCTTCTTCTTGTTCTTCTTCCCCACAGGGAGTCTATGGCAACCCTATGAACCATAAGTAGGGAAATGATGCAATTTGGCACACTCATAGATATGACTATGAATGTTATCTGGACCAACTATGAGGCCTCTAGGACCAATTCTAGTGCCACCACGAGTTATAATGTTTGTAGAATTTGTCTCAAAGAAAATACATTTAGTTCATCAGATTACCCTTCTCCTGCTGATCACAATCCATATCTTTTTATGAAGGCTCCACCCTTACAATAGTCACCCTATTTAAATGTACAGTGAACTGTTTTTTTACTACTCCTCCTTGTCCAATTCGGTAAAAAATCGGCTCAGAGGATGTTTGGACAAAAAAAAATCATCCTTCTGGACACTGCTCATCTATTTGATATTGCATTTGGACAAAATGTCAGCCTTCTGGACAATTAGCATTCATTTGATATTGCATCTGGACAAAGTATCATAATTCTGGACAATGAAATATAAATTTATATTGACATAATATGATAGCCCTGTCAAGGAACTGAAGCATTCTCAATCACTCACTGTTCACACTGTTCAACCAGAGTGACAAATCTCCACCTCTATAAGGACTCCGGCCAACGGCTGACTGGATAGAGGCAACATTAAGCTACAGAACTTACATTTTACTATGGACACCATTCTCTCTGATACAAATATGATGATGTTCTGATGCATTTCTAATGTCAGGTGTAAGCTTACTGTCACAGCCTCCAAGTAATTCAAGGTTAAATCCCATAATTCAAGGTCATGTGCCGGATTGGCAGTGTTGCCCTCTCTGCCTGCCTTGTGACAGGGGGTTTAGGGCAGATAATTGTCTTTAGCTGAGTTCACCGTAAGGCCATGTTGTTTCTTCATAATGTCTCCATCATGGAGACTTTCCATGCGTAATCCTGGAAAGGACAAACACTGTGAAAGCACTGTAGGAAATTGAAGATTATCTGCCTTTAATGCCAAGTCCGGTGAATGGGCACATTGTTTCCTGACAAATATACCATAGCCACGTACGCGTATCCTTCCTATCTCCAGTGAGACAACGTTAATGTTACAATCTTTTGTCTGACATACCATAAAGAGATGTAGCCTATCTGAAGAGGGTTAAACACCCATACATAGACAGGAGATGCCGGGGGGAGAAAAATACGACCTCTAAAAGGGGAACCTGCTGATTTCCCTAAAAAGCAGTGAATAAGTGTAGGTATTAAGGGAATTACAGAGATGTCCAGACTTGCAAGTACACATGATGTTAATGTTTCTGAGGAATAGCCACCTGTCAGCCAGTACAGGAGTGCTGCAGGAAGAGAAGGAGTGATGTGTGCAATAAAGCCCTAGAGACAAACATACCAGCACACCTATCGCCAGAGATCTTATTTCACTCTTGGTGTTCTTTACTCATCTCACTTTCTACTGAGGAATGTGACTCAAATAAGTTATTCTTTGGGCTGTACTTTAATTGGAACACTGTTGTGAGCTCAGAAAGTGTTGGCTTAACTGTGTTGACCATATCTGACACAATCGAACATTTAATTTTATAGGCATATTTGTTCCACAGTCGAGAGCGATAGAACTCTCGATTGGACGCGCTTAATTTAAAGGGGGCGTGTTCACAACGAATGATCGGAATGCAGCATAAACTGGTAAACTCAGGTGTAGCGTGTTCTGTGCAAAAGTAGGGATAAATAAGATCACTGTAAACACCTCTTAGTTGTCGTTATATTAGGCGGACTGTTAAAGTTCACGATTGATGAGCGATACTCTTCTCATCTTTTTTAACACGTTTTTCTGGAAATTATGTTGCCTTCATTTAACGCTTGGGACTGCTGTGACATGAGGAATGGGAGAATAAAGTAATCGCAGCTTTCAACTGCTTCTCTTGCTAAAGAAAACACAATTATCCGGGATTTAAGATAATTTAGTGTACATTGTTGTCTTTTCCTACGTTTTTCCGCAGCTTTGAACCTGAGCCTCCTCACAGCTGACCGTTTGGATTTAGCTCAAGTAATGCATGATGGCTTGCAAGATGTTTTCATCTGTAATGTATCTGTAAGGAAAATGTTCTTAGATATAGAACTCACCTGCGCCTCTCCTCACCCATCCATATAAACCTGATTTGGCAAGGTTTCATTTTAAATGGAAAGTTCTTCATGAAAGTCGGCTATAACGCAGCTTCTGCTTAAAGGTATGATTGACCAGTGGAGCACTCTGCTGAAGAAAACCTGCATGCTTGGAAAATAAGGATTTTTTTTCTCTGCTTGTGAAGCTTTCAACAAGAGATGTCCAATGAAAAGTGTGTAGAGGGTCTGCACTTTGCTTGGATGGAGACCAGGGAGTAGAAGAGCATCTACTGTTTGGGACTATTTGGAGTAACGCACACAGATGTTCTGCGAAGGTTCGGAAGGGATAGTAACACAGAAGGTTCTATATTATGGATGTTTTTGAATTAGAATCCTTAGTCATGCAGCACACCGAGTCTATTATGTGCATTGGATTAGAGATCACACTTTTCAGACCATAAAGAAACAATAATACCGCACCTGACATCGAAGAAAATATAGTTAGCTCGTCTGAGGGGACCCATTATGTCAACTCTCTTTACAAGGTAAGCTACAATGTTTATACATGTACTTTGACACACTGCTGTACATAACATCAGTTATTCAGATACAAAGGTATCTTACTTTAATCAACGTTATATGTCCCTTAGAGAAGATAAAATGTTCCACGTGTTTTACCTTGATTAAATTGACGTGATTTATTGACTTGGCAACTCTCATAAAGTGTCATGACCATAGAGCCTTGAATGACTCTTTGTGTCCTGCATTGAAGAGATATTAGGTCATAAACTCCTGACAGACTGGATTGCTGTATGTCACAAATGCTACTCCCAGGTCAATCTAGCTCTGAAATAATTATTAATGAAGTTTATTAATATGTAATCTATATATGTTATTCTAACAATGTAAAATGCTATTGCACGTTCATGTAAAGATTAATTAAAATTAGAAGTAGGCTGAAGGGTTTAAGAAATGTATCATCTAATGCACAGCAGAACTGCTGTGATCTAATGCACAGCAGACTGCTGTGATAAACAGTGTGTGTATATGTGAGTGTTCCTGACAGGGTCTCGGCCAGGTCCTGTGTGGTAGTGTTATGAGGTCATTCTCCAACCATACCTCAGGGAAGCAGAGTGTAAACCCTGGCTGAGCATTCCTTACATCCTTCCACACTGCCTTTATCTCCAAATGCCACAGACTATAAATACCCTGCTCATATTTATCTCATCACAGCCCCAGCATGAGAGTAGCCGTGGATGAGAAGGGGGCTGGACTGTGCCTTGGTGCTCTGACTCTAACTCCATGTGAAGTTACGTACATGTGTGCTGACGGGTGGCAATAGCTAGACCTGCTTTCATCCACATCACGTAGAGAACACCCTGGAAAAACAAACAAACTCACCAACCAGAAACAGTGTGTCATCTGAAGTTATCTGACTTTGTGGTGCTGCTGCCTTTTGTCTATGGCAATGTTATGGCTGGATGGAATTTGCTGTGGTGTTGCTGTTCTGTCTGTCAGTCTGCTGTCAGTTTGGCTGGTCTGAATATGAGAACTAGAGAGAGTCAGACTCCAGGCAGCGTTTCTGTCTCATATCCCCTCTAGAGGAAAACTCATTTGTGAATGAGGCATCAAACAGACTGAAAGTGCTTACTGAAGAGTGAGCATATCCAGTACCTGAAGAAAGCCTCTAATTAAAGTAGCAGCAACAGAATGTCGTCACTCTCCCAGGAGGTGGAATTTCCATCCCCTGACAGTGGGCATGTTTATGCATGAGAAGGGCTGATTAATACTTAAATAAAGAAAGACTATGTTTTTTGCTGGTCGTGAATAGAGTAAAGAGACTGTTCATGTTACAGACTAGAGTGTGTCAAGGTACACTTGGATAAGAATGAAGAGCTCCGATTCTGGAATACAGACTGACCTATCTAAAGTAGCTGACCCTTTTGAACTAGTCAGGTGGGAGACAGTGTCATGGTTGTTTTGAAATGGTTCTTAGTGACCTGAAAGGGACATTGAAGCTGGTGACCTTCCCTGCCTGTTCAGGGGTGAGTGCAGGCCATATCCCCAAGAGGGAGGATGACCGTAGATGGCTGGACTAGCGGAGGAGCTGTCTCCGTCAAAATGGTTGCTAAAAGATCATCTTAAAATCGCTGAGGTATGACATGGTACCAGGTCTGTACTGGTAGCCCGAGATGAGGTGATGTATTGGCTCAGTCAGGAGGTCCAGAAACAAGGAGACAAACGCCAGTTTCTCAACAACAAAAAGAAACAAACAAGTAAAAAAGAAGTTTGTTTTCAACACAGGAACCTCACCCTGTTGATCCTTCACCAGGGCCATTGAGTTTCTGATCACTGCTGTCTCACTGGTGGCCAGCAGAGTTTGGGTTCAAAGGTAGTCACTAACATCTGTTAAAGCTTGAGTCCACTCATTCTTCCTGATCTATATGCACCAGGCCCTAGACCAAGTCTCTCAGTGGTGGGTCACAGCTAAGTACTATTGGTCGGATGGCTAAGGAATGGGCCCTGGGTAGAAGCATTAGTTGTGCTCACTTGAAGGGTGAGAGGTCAATTGAGATGGATTTGAGATGCTCATAGCTCCGGAACAGCAACTGCTGGCCCAGACAATGCAATGCCTCACCAACCAGAGACTCCACTGGTCTCCAAAGGTTGGCAGTCAGGTGGCGTGACAGGGGCTATGCTACATCCGCTCCTATGACATGTCACACAGCATCAATGTTCAAAAGTCACAGTCTCACCTGAAATACATATTAGCAATAAAGCTGCCAATTGATGCCACAGGAAGCGAAGAGGGTGTTTGGAGCTTGTGTTTGTTTGTAGGGACTACAGAACAGCATGGGGTTTAGGAGAGCTTCAAAGCTTTGAGAAGTCAACCAGATAATGCCATTATGAGAAATAGGATGGGGTGAATGGAAGTATTTCTGCCTTTGGCCTTTGAACGGAGTTCATGACCCTCTAGTTAACTCCTGTGATCCTGGCAGACAGGTTGAAGGAACGGTTTCACCCAGGAGGGTTAAGACCCAGCGTTGACTGTGTACCGATCTGCCGCAGCATTGTTTACTCTCTTATTGTTGTATTCACAGTTTGTAATATTGTAGTAGTTTAGCTCTGACTACCGTCAGTGCCAGGCTGAAACCCAAACAGGCGTTCTGCCTGACGGAATGTGCCTTTGGGACCATATGTTTTAAATGATGCTTGGAGGATAACGGGCAGTTTAATCTTGATAAGTGCTCTACCATGATATTCTGCTGAATGTTCCACTGTACACAACGTCAGTGTTAGTGAGATGGAGCGGGTGGTAGGAAGGGGGGATGTTTTTACTGCACTCCAGGGCTAAAGTCAATTAAAATAAATAAATTCTCTCTTATTGATTAAAGGCATTTACTTCTCCCTCCCTGCCGTTTGGCCAGTGTCTAATGTGCTGCCATAGTCTTAATGAGAGCTGTGTGTGTGTGTGTATGCGTGTGTGTGTGTGTGTTGGGGGGGACGGGGACGACCCCCATAACCCCCCGGCCTGTGATCAACATGGCCCTTTCAGACCTTTCACGTTAAGATCAATGGTTTAAAACAGACTGCCTATTCATCTTATTTAAATGAACTTAAAAGTACTCGACAGTGATGAAGAATGTGTTTTGTCCATCTCATTAAAGGAGTGACTAAGTTCAGCTGAGTTCTGGGTTTTATAAGTATTAGCAATCTACAGATTGGAGAGAGAGTTTAACAAACACCTTGACATAAAGATGTCCAGTTAAACACAGCGGTGCCAGAGAAGTCTCTCAGAGGCATGTAGGTCAGAGGACCGTGTTTTTAGTGAATAGAGAAAAACTCAGATAAGATACAGCCAATAGGTGTTTGTTATGATAGGCAGGATATTACATCATATAACTGTGACTGTCATCAGGACACAGCAGTTTACGGTGGGAACACATGAATGGATAATAAGACAGAATATATGACCAGATGATGAGCTAACAGCTGATCTATGGATTATGATTAACATAAGCACATAGGAACCCCATTTCGTCCACAATGGTGAAACCTCTAATGCTGTTTTGAATCGTGGCAAGTTCCCCACATTGTGCGACCCACTATATCCAGTTAAAGGGTTTATTTAGCCTTTGTCAGGATGTTTTCTGATCAGGGCCCAGTGCTGTTCCCAGGGCAGGTAGAGAGCTCTGAAGGGAGAGCTAGCCTAGGTGAGTGGGAGGGAGGTGTGTGTCGTTTAACTGACTATGGACCTGGGACTGAGCCAAACAGACCCCGGCCATCTAGATGTTTAGGGGATCCTTTAAAACATCAACCCTCTGACAGAGAGCATTTTTTGTGTCTGATACAAAAGCAGTGCCAGGAAGCATTTAGTGGTCTTTCCAAGAATTGAAGGCATTTCGGAGAAAACACTCAAGTCTTTGGTGAGTCAATCGGTGTGTATGCGGACGTGCATATGTCTGTGTGTGTGTGTGAGAAACAGAGAGAGAGAGAGAGAGAGTAATGAGCAATAATTCTGGTGTTTAAGCATGTTGTGTGCATGTGTGTGGTCTCCGTGTATGCTGCTCGTCCTCACAGAGAAGACAGGCTGAGGTGACTGAGGACAGGAAGCTGTGCTGGTTCCAGAAAAATACAGAGTTGTGGCGACACTCATAAATGGGAAACACTGTTTGTTCACTGACACTCCCAGTCAACGGGTGACTGTGTGTTGCTGTGTAACTGTTGTAACATGTAGGCCTGGTGGTGAAAGGTCACAGCTACATACTGAGATGGATACTCACCTATTGTGTGTCTGAAAGAGGGGGGGGGGGGGGGGTGAACCCTGTCAAGCAGCGCGTCTCACTGGGAGTGTGGGAGTTAATAATGATTGTGAGGGTGTGGAAGTCTTAATGACTCTGGGAGACGGGGCATTCCTGACCTTGGATCCTGCCCACAGGGCTCCAGGAGCACGGCTGCTTATTTGTTGTTATTATCAGTGACCCTGCAACCTCAGAGCCACGGCTTTCTTTTAAGTGGGGCCCAAAAGGCCCTGCTCTCTCTCTCACTTTCTTTCTCTCTCTCTCTCTCTCTCTCTCTCTCTCTCTCTCTCTCTCTCTCTCTCTCCCTCTCTCTGCCAGTTTCCTTGTCTCTTTCTGTACCTCACTCTCTCTCTTTATCTGTGTTTGAGATTCCATCTAGAAGTGGCAGATGAGGGAGGGTGTGGAGGTTTAATTGGCTGACTGTGTTTATTTTCTTTTTGTCTCCAGGAGGCTATCTCTGTGCCAGACGCTGACCTTCATCTCCCTGCTGGTCTCTTCCGTCCGCCTGTCCACCCAACAGAGTGTAAGTCTCTCTCTCTCCGCAACTCTCCCCTGTCACACAACATTCACACTAACACATCACACTAGTACAGCTATGGAGTGTAATACTGGCTATCCAGCCCGCACCAAGCCATCCAGCCATCCAGCCTTCATCCAACTATACAGCCCTCATACATCCATACTGCCCTCACCCAGCCATCCAGTCTTCACCCAATCATATCACCCTCATCCGGCCCTGCAGCTCTCATCCAGACATCCTGACCCACCCCAGAGTTTGACATCCTGCTTGCCAACTTTTTTTTGCAAAAAACCTTTGACAGAGAACCTGATTAGCTTAATCTGTGCTGAGAAAATCCCTGCTCTCCAGTTTCACTGGGGAAAATCCACGTCGTTTAGATGCTATACAAATCAAAGCACCCTGACCAGCATCAGATGTGAGCAGGCCCGCTGGCCACGGAGACCTGGAAGTGTGCTGATTGGATTGTTTTTGTAGCGTGTTAGCGTGCTAATGTGATGTTGGCACAGTAAAGGTAGCTATGGTGCTACAGTCAGGTATCAGCTCTCCATCTCTGAACACTCTGATTGCAGCCCTCCTTCCTCCTCTGAGCACGGCAGCCATCTTTCATCGCTGTTTGTGTGGTTGTCAGAGAGAGCGCCTCAGGGGAAACCACCCATTCCTGGAGACGGGTGGTGACCACAACCCCTGCTTACACACATGAAAAATAGCCTCCTGTCCACAGTCAGTGACAGGAGAACCGGAGATACCTGCTGCACACCCCCTTCCTCACCTTCCTCAAACAAAGCCAGGTTTCTACCATTAGCATGACTTTCCCTTTGAGTCTAACCAAGCGTAGCAGATTACCCTTAAACCTCTCCGTAAAAACTGGTGAGGAACGTTTCCCCCCCTTTAAAGTCTTTTGGGGGGTTTCAGGAGAACTCGAGGGGTGGAGCGTGGGCGTTTTAAAGGTTAGAGGTTGTTTTCGTTAATATAGCAGGCCAGGCCTTCTCATCTCCAACTGTTATTGACTCTAATTTGGTTACCGCTACTGGGGGTAGCGGTAATGAGGGCAGCGCCAGGTCACCATGCCATGGAAAATGATGGAAAGCAGCCCTGCGGTTCTGTGTGTGCGTGTGTGTGCGTGTGTGTGCGTGCGTATGTGGGTGTGTCTAGATACACACAGGTACAGTTGATTCTACTCCTGACCCCTCACAGTGAGATGCCAGTGCTGTCAGTCCCAAAGTCAGAAAGGCGGGATTTCTTGGAACTGAGCAGTATGGAATCAGCCTCACTGTAGTGTTACAGTAGGAGATAGTGTCAGGAATAATGACTAATGGTCAGATCGGACTGCTTTATTTAGAAGGTGAGTGCAAAGAACGTATGGACTCGCCTCCCTCATCTGTGGTGTGGATGTTAAGGGTTAGAAGCTGTGCTCCTGTATGAAGTGGGAGCTCTGCCAGGTAAATCCACCTCAAGGCATGTGGAATACTTTGGAATGTTTTGAAAAACATTTTCTCAAATCATTTGTGTCATGTGTGGCCATGTTAACAGTTGTCACACAAGGTGCAGTGTCCCGACACACATACTCTTCAGATAGATTCACGTGATGGATCAGATTTCATCTCATACTGACAGACAAAGCACTGTGTGTTTTCAATGTGTAGCTTACACATGCACCTAACCCTAACAGGCACACACACACCTAACCCTTACACAGGCAAACACACACACACCAAACCCTAACCTCACATGGCATCCATCCCAGCCAATTCAAACTAACACACACATACACCCCCTCCCCATTCCTCATACTGACTCAACACACACAAACACACACACCTTCCCTGAGTACTCTCTCCTCTACGGGGGGTTGTGGTGTGTTGACAGTTGCTGTTCAACAGGCCTGATCCTCCAGCACATTGAGGCAGCAGACTGAAGCTGCAGTGTGATGGGAGATTGGGAGAGAGATGTTATCAACGCTGTAATCACAGTTACACATGGGCACTGCTTCTTAGACATTTATCATTTGATACTTGGAATTCATCTACCGGGGGTTTTTTGTATTCATAAAAAATCTAAACATTCTTGAGAAGATGTATGCCTCCGGATGGTTCCATAAATGTTTGTTCTCCCGTGTCTCAGTCTTCTTGGTTGTCCGAGTGGGGTCCTTTTGGGGGTCCTCCAGCGGGGCTTCCTCTGCGTGCCCGTCGACAGCTGAGCTACAGGAACGAGTGGGCCTCCTGGAGCGGCTGGTCTGTGTGCTCCCGCAGCTGTGGGGGCGGGGCCTCGGTACGCACGCGCACCTGCATCACCAGGTACTGCCCAGGACCAATCCAAACGCACATCAGAATATTTCGGTTATTCTTATTTTGTGTGCATGCATTTTCTTGCTGTATTTTCGTATGCTCTTCATTCTCATTCTTTATATTCATTTAGAATACATTTCCTGTGTAATAGGTGGTCAATCTCATTTCATTTCCTAGAAACCCAGTGGGAGGCCCATGTCCTGGTGACCCCAGACAGTACAAGATCTGCAACACCAAGGTGATTTCATGTGTTAATCAAGGTGAACGTATGTGTTCCGCATGACTTGACAGTGAGTTCTAGGTTTGTTCCACTGCAGCTGTAGAGGATTACATTGTCCTCATCTGTCATTGCAAATACTTCAGAACGAGAAGTGAAATGTACTTCAGGGCTTAAAAGGTGTGCTCAGGGCAGGAGGGACTGCATTTGAGCACGCAGGAGGAATTTTGTCAGGGTGTATCACTGAAACATTAACTGTTTCTCACCTGCTTATGTTACAGTCAGTCAGTCTGAACCCAGGGTTCATTTCCTTTGAGGTGTGAACTTTGAGGTCACCTTGCCTCAGACCGGTTAGGGTGTATTTATATATGTGTGTGTGTGTGTGTATGTACGTCTGTGTGTGTCTATGCATACGTGTGTGTACACAAGTGTAGGTCTGTGTGTGTTTAAACATGTACACAGACACATACGCATGGATATGCACTCACAGTGAGTCACTACCGGGCATCTTGATCAAGTATAGACCAACTTGGTGGTAAGACTTGTAGAAGCAAGCCTTGTTCCAGAAGATGTTTGTGATGTGGCAGGGCTGATTCCACCTTCTCACCTGTCTATGTTGCTAACGGTCTGTGCAGGAGTGTGCTGTGGGCTCAGAGGACTTCAGACAGATGCAGTGTGCTGCCTTCAACGGCAGACCTCACATTGCTGGAAGCTCCCACACATGGACCACCTTCCACGGAGGTCTGTGAGACACATGTCATGGCATGACCCTCTGACTCCTGGCTGGCCCTCTGATGTGTGAGCGGATGAGTGTGTTGGACTAGGTTTTCCAGTGGTGATGTCTGCTTGTTGTTTAGCCACACCTAGGTTAAGAGCTATCTCTATGAACTTTGACTTGTTCTAACCTATAGCCTCTGCACCCCCCCCCCCCCCCCACAAACACTCCACACCCTGGCCCAGCATGTTTCCTACCTCCATCCCTCCACCCAGACTCTGCCTCATACTGTGTGTCCCTGTACTAATGATCCCCCCCGCTCCCCCAGGCTCTAACCCCTGTGAGCTGAGCTGCTTGGCTCTGGGACAGAACTTCTACTACAACTTTGGCCGCGTTCTGGACGGCACAGCCTGCGGCAAGGAGCCTGGCGCCGTGTGTGTCAACGGCCGATGCTTGGTGAGTGAAGACGCGCAGACAGCCCTCTGTGGACGGCTGGGTTTGGGAAGGCGATGCTGCGGTATGACACTGTCTGCCGTCTTCCAACTGTTCTCTTTCTTTTCACCATTTTACTGTCCGCCTATTTAATCCCCTCCTCCTCGCTCCCTCTTTCTCTCCTTCTTTCTCTCCCCCTGTGTCTTGTTAGTGTTGTCGTTGTGTTGACCGCTCTGGTTGGTGTTCTCAGGAGCAGGGCTCGTGCTGCGAGTCAGAGCCAGAGGCCATACACCAGTGTAGACTGGAGCCTTCACATGATATTAAAACCCTCACTGGTTCACAGAGCTCACAGCTCCACTGCTAGCCCTGCGACCCTGGTGGGGGGGGGGGCCTGCTCACCCTTCCTTCCCCAGATACACTCACACACGTGCACTCACGTACACACAGACACAAAAGCACACCACACGTACACACACACCATACACACATTCTTCCCCTACGCCTGGAGAATAGTTGAAGCACAGTTGCATTTCCAGTTGTTAGGGCTGCATTACGGCCCTCCAGAAAAATCCAAACGTGTTTACAGTGTGTGTATACAGTATGCACTGTACCAAAGGATGAGCTCATGTGTGTGTAAGTTGAAGTGACTTAATTCATTGTGTGTGTACAAACTCTAGTGTGTGTGCTTGCGTGTGTATACACCAGTGGATTTATGACCCGTTAGGACAGTGGTGGCCCTGAGCTGGCTGAGGTCAGAGGTGGGCGGGGCCTGACACGGGAAGCAGGTCCTAACTACAGCTGGACTGGAAGGCAACATGACACAGATGTAGTCCAGACCTCAGCCCATACGGCTGGGTTAACGACAGCTTGTTTGGAACGCGGGGTCTCCCTGGGAGGGGCCACGCGGGTTACGGGGGACTGCGTCCTGTTGTGGACACACAGATGTGAGGAGAGAGTGTTTGTGTGTGTGCGTGAGTCCAGGGAAATGATTATAGTTTAGCTAGATTGCCAGGTTCAGCTGAGGAACCTCCCTCTTGATTGGCTTTCTGAGCAGTGAAGGAGGTTGGAGGCAGACGCTGTAATCTGTGTACAGCTGGGGTGGACCACGCACAGCTCCACACGCACACAGACACACACACTCACAGCCCTCACTCCTCAGCTCATCCATAGTCTGTGTGTGTGTGTGTCTGGTATAGTTGTTTACTCTCCAATCCTATCACTCTTCAGCTCTCTGTCCTGTCTTTGTTCCTCTGTGGTTTGGTCAAGTAAATACCTGCAGGGATACATTGTCTGTGTGTGTGTGTGTGTGTGTGTGTGTGTGTGTGTGTGTGTGTGTGTGTGTGTGTGTGTGTGTATGTCTGCGTTTGTGTGTGTATTCACTGACTGCTACACAAGGTGGATAGGGGCCAGTGATGCTGTGCAACATCAGGGTGACATGCTCATAATGGGTGAGGTCAGAGGTCAGAGCTGGCCTGTCCTCTACAGACAGGGAGACTGGGACCACTGCAGTCATCCCCCCATTCAGACCCTGTCTGAGGAACATGCCTGGACACACAGAGGGTTAGGAAAAAACCAAGGGGATCCCTGTGTGGCTGGAAGCTGCTGCAACAAACCTTTCTTTAACTATGTAATAGGGAGTCAGGTGGCTGAGCTGTTAGGGAATCGGGCTAGTAATCTGAAGGTCGCCAGTTCGATTCCCGTTCGTGCCAAATTACGTTGTGTCCTTGGGCAAAGCACCTCACCCTACTTACCTCGGGGGAATGTCCCTGTACTTACTGTATGTTAGTCGCTCTGGATAAGAGCGTCTGCTAAATATCTAAATGTAACTATGTCCCTTTATAGTTACCCATGTTGGTCATATCTAATTAAATGGGCAAATGTATGTGCTAATATCGATGTTGACTGTGTTTTTAACACTGTGTGTGTGTGTGTGTGTTTAGAAGCCAGGCTGTGACCTGATCCTGGGCTCAGAGGAGCAGGAGGATGCCTGTATGGTGTGTGGAGGACAAAACAGCACCTGTATGCATCACAGGAGTGTATACCAGAACAACGGTCAGGAAGCAGGTAAACACACACACACAAACATTCCCAGAGATACACCATCTGTAATAGTTACCATGCCAGCCAGTTGTCAGGCCATTACATACTTCGTAAATTATAGCAGTTTCAGGCCCATTTAAGAAACGAGGAGAAATGTTGAACAGGCACTTCAATTTTAGGGTTTGTTCCACATGTGTAAGGCGTAAAATTATTCTGAGGATTATTAGCCTTCAATAAGAGAACATTAAACATTGCCACAAGAACCCAACTCCGGTACCATAGCTCCATAAATCCAGTCATGAAGGGTTCCGTATGAGAGATGATGTGAAGGGCAGGTCAAGGCGGAGCTACGCCCATTGTGAGCAGGGGCGAAGCAGAGGCCACCAAGCTTACAGTCTGGCCCTCTGCCACATAACATTCTCCATCTAAGTGGTTCCTGCAGGATAGTGACTCTGGCACAGAAAACCTACACGTAACCACAACAAGCGCCCACAATCACACACACACATACGCACATGAAAGGAGAGCACCCAGACACCTCTGGCGTGTGACTGGGCTGGGTCTGCCGTTCTGGAACCAGTACCCTTGTTCAGATGGCATGGTGTGTGGGCCCTGGCAGAGCGGAGAGATAGAGAACCGACATGAAGACTGAGCCTGAGGGAGGAGAGGCTGATAATAGCAGCTTTGTTTGGGTGCGCGGGCAGGCTTGGGTGGAGACTCCTGCTCCTGCAGCTGAGTCTCGCTAACAGGCGCCGACTGAAGGGCTGGGCCAGCACACAGAGCTGCTCCTCTCAGGGTCAGAGGTCAAGGTTCCTCCTCACACTGTCTGGAAGTAACTCCGGAGCAGCTCTATAACTCATGCTTTACTTGAGCTAGAATAAAGCTGAGGTTCATAACTTAACCTGTGGATGAACTTGAGCCGTTCGTCCAGAGACTCAGTGATGGGCCCGCTGTCTGAGGGAGATGTGATGAATGGTGTCAATCTGGGGGTTTTCTTTTCACACGAACAGCAGGGGCACCTCAGAGCTGTCTCTGGGTCCTGGCAAGGCCCCCCAGTGAAATATCACTCCCTCCAAATAAGGGGATTTATGTTGGCTCTGATGAATCAGCCCTCTCCATTCTTAGAAGCTCTGCTTATAAAGTGCTCACTGATGCACAGTTTAAAGTTGTTAATGTAATTGTTTAACTTCATTAAATCAGGAGTTGTAATGGCTTTAAGGGCACGCCCCAAGCAGACACCAGTATAGTGTCTGTCCTCCCTGGCCTCAGTGTTAACAACATCAAGGTTTCCTTTGTCTAGCCGGTCCATTTGGGTACAACGAAGTGGCCATGATTCCAGCAGGCGCCACTCACATCCGCGTCACTGACAACAGCAGGAACTACCTCGGTAAGAGACGTATCACAAACTCACACACACACACACACACTCGTATGCACAAACACACGCGCACGCACACACTACAGCAACAGCTTTCTGCAGCTGCTTTTCCAGTTAACACCCAAGGGCATCTATTCTCACACTCATTTACAAGACCAAAATAACAGGTCCTGGGCCAGAGCTGCCTGCCTGGGATGCAGAAACACAACCCTCATAAAGGCTTTATCGGGGCGCAGGGGTGGGGCGCAGGGGCGGGGCATGGGCCCAGGCAGCCAGGTGGGCAGACTTGATTCTAATGTGGAAAATATCTCCCATATATACTGGCTTCTCTAGAAAGACTGCTTGGGCGTCATTGTGCTCTGCTGTAGTCAACCTTTCATTGTGCTATGAGTCAAGTTAGTGATATGGTCATCAAACTTTGACCTGTGAGCAACAATGTGATATAGACAGCCCTTGATTACAGATGGCAAACCAAGTGCCTTGTGCATGTCTCATTCAGTACACACACCCACACACAAGTCTAGTACCTCCTGTATTACCCCTGCACCCCCATCCCTCCCTCTCTCTCTGCCTCCCTTCTTTCCTTCCTTCCAGTCTTCCTTCCTTCTTTCATGGCCTCCCACCATCTTCTCTCATCCCTTGTCCTCCTTTCCCAGCCCTCCAGAACGGCCAATCGCAGTTTGTGATCAACGGGAACTGGAAGATTAGTGTTCCAGGAGAGTACAGCGTGGCAGGGACCAAGCTGCTGTACCGGCGCTCCGCAGACACCTGGGAGAGCTTCGAGGTCCCTGGCCCCACCCTGGAGGACCTGCACGTCATGGTCAGAACCCCACAGCCCAGCCTGGTCGGAGCGTGCTCCAGATCTGGAGTCTGGTCATAGTGTGGTCAGGGTTAGGTGGCAATCTGCTCGTCGGATTATTATGTCAGTTTAATCAGATAGGTTTAAGGGTGTTTAGTCGGCTACAGCTTTACTACTGCTATTCTAGGATGTTTATACTGTACATTCCCAATCCATTTAAGCTGTTTAGTCTATTTGAATCATTCTAAAGGGTTTCCATATGGTTGCTTTGTCTTCAGGTGTTAGCAACAGACAGAAACCCAGGAATAGAGTATGAGTACTGGCTCCCTCCTGAGAGCTACGCCCTCTACCACGGGCGGAGGAGTCCGCTACGCCAGCCCCACCACACGGCCAGCTACATCCCCTGGGCTCCACCCACTACCACCTCCACCCGGCCCCCTCCCGTCACCACACACCCCTACTGGGGTGAGATCTGCTCCTCTGCTCAACCATCACCTGTGCTTTTAAATGATTTTCAAATTATTCAAATGAATGCAAATGATCTTTTTGAAAAAATATTTGCAAGGGTGCTCTGTGTACATAAAAAACTATAATAGGACAATAAAAACGTACATATAAATTATATACATATAGTATACTCCATTTTTGAATGGAGTATACAAAAAATACTTTCTCAACTTTTCCAATCTGTTCTGGCCTACCTCTTACTGGACCCTTAGTTCTCCCTGGAGGCTGGCCTGTCAAGCCCCATCGAGAGCCTCACCAACAACCTTATCAACAACCTCACCTCCAGCCTCACCAACAACCTCATCAACAACCTCACCAACACCCTCACCTCCAGCCTCACCGACAACCTCACCTCCAGCCTCACCAACAACCTCAACTCCAGCCTCATCAACAGCCTCACCTCCAGCCTCCCCGCCAGCCGCGACTGGAGAGAGATGAGTCTAGGAGAAACCAGCTGCCTCAGTCCTCTCGTGGAGGTGAGTACTGGACTGAACAGTTCCATGTGTCACCTACAACCCTTTCTGTTATATACTCTTCACCAATCCGGCTTAACAGTACAATGTCTTTGCTCAATACATGTATTTCTGCCATCTAGAATTATCCAATTGTTCTGTTAATCTTGCAGGGCATTGTGGGAAATGTAGGCAAGTACGGGGTCGAGGGGAGCGCCAGAGACAGTATTGCCAGAAAGACTTTGGTAAGTCTGACCTTCATACTATACGACCAATATGATCCAGAACAATGAACCCCTGACTAAAACTAAGTGTGTCTTCCACCAATATCATCATGCTCTCTTCTCTCCAGTCTTCCGGGTCAAAGTCCTGACCAAGCTGCATCGAGGTGAGGAGACGCGCTACGATGTCCAGATCATCCACACCTACCGGAACCGCTTCCGTCTGGAGCACAGGGAGTTCCTGTGGGTTCCCAACGTATGTGACTGCCCCAACCTGGAGGAGGGCCGCCAGTACGTGCTGATGGTGCGTCGTCACATCAACTATGAGCACACTCTGGACCGCATTCTGCTGGAGGAGGACAGCTACGCGGTGCCCTATAAACCCAGAGAGGACTCTCTGCTGCGCCAACTCGAGGGGCGCTGTAGTAACAGAGGATCCGGGCCCTCAGCGAGACACAGGAGCTTAGCCTAGAGACATACCTGTACACACACGCATTCACAGATTCAATTCCAGACTCATCTTAAACACACTTGTGGTGATTTGGTAGATACATTTGGGATATTTTTTGTGTGTGTCACTGTGAAACCCCTTTTTCATCCGCCCGCCGCAGGAAGGCAAAAAGACACAAAGTTGATGGAAACCACTTGAAATTCCAAAATGGTGGATCCAAACATCCAGTCTGGATGTGGTAGGGACTGCGCTTAGGTTAACAGACTTGCCGTGTTAAGAAACCAGAAACTCTTTAAGAGTATGAAGCTCCCTAGCTTACCAATATATAGCACTTCAGGTGGACAGTAATTCCCACCTTTAAACTTCAAATACCAAAGAGAAGAACATTGATCTAAATGGCCAAGAACATTTGTTTGTGTGTGTTTATTGTTTGCTTAAATTGTTGATAGACTAACCATCACTTTTGGCAATGCAAAGCCATAATATGTTCAAGTTTCAAAGAAATATCGTGTGTGCCTTTTACGTTTATATCTCCTCTCACTTTTTTATTACAAAGATAATTCAGACTATTTAAGTGTCAAATGATTAGCTAGAACTAATATTATTTGCTGTATATTTGTGTTTTTAAGCCTTTAAGATATTTTATTTTCATAATCTGTAATGCATTTTCCTGAACTGAGGATTTCATATTTAATAATGTGTCCCTTAGTCTTCTTTGTCATACAAAACTTTTACTACGGTATTATTTACCATGAAAATACAGTATTTTTTGGTGTGGCACTGAGTTGCTACAATTATAAGAAATATATTTTATTTCAATGGCTTTTGAATCATTTGTAGCTGAAATGTACATTAACCACTGTTTGTGTACCAGTTACATAATATGTATCACATTATGTGCTTTATTTTAATGTATGAGTTACATCTTACTTCAGCACTGTACAAATGTCACTTTATTTTCAGGGACCCTTTATCAATGGCCTGTAGATTCTAACTAATAATAGACATTCTGCAAACTATCAACTAACTCTAACGTTAACCAACTGTTACATGGTTGTAGTTAATAATTTGCTGAAAATATTTCATGTAAAAGTTGTACGATTATTGATCAGGACCCCTCACTAGAAAATGGGCACTGGTTTTTGTGTAACATTGGTAAACAGTTAAACAAATCACTCGAAGCAAATTTGTGTTTCTTTACAAAAATGTATTTACAAAAAAATAACATGACATTTGCTACCATGGTTACATGAACTGCCTTCCAGAGAATCTAACTTTGCTCTGTACGTCAGAGTTCTACAGAGCACTGTGCCTAGACTGTGGAGGCTTTCTGTCCCTGCTAGCTGTCCACATGAGGGCTGAAGCAGAGCGCTTCCCCTGCTCTCTGAGCCTCCCACCTCACACACTGGAAATATGGTCATTGTGGGGTTCACATTTTATTATGCATTTACTAAGATTTGTCTCAATTTAAGTTAAACTTTCACCAAGGCATGAGACGTAGAACTGGTATTCATTCATACAATTAGTGTACATTTGTACTGGGGACAAATACATCCAAATGAGAGGGAGTTAGAAATGTACATGCTGTACCATAACATTTTCAGATAAATATATATGTAAACATATGTAAACATTTCAAAAGGATTTGAATGCCTATTTCTACTGACAATATTTAGTGCCAAATCTACTCCCGGTTTTAAAACCAGTCATTACAATACTAAGTTACATCTTAATTTTGAAAAGTAAAAATGCTGTCACTGTTCTCTACATCTCCAGTCTAACTAGTAGTTATAACTACAGCTCACCCTTTTTTGTTCCCTTTGGCAATTTGTAGCTCATTTCCAAACCACAGTGAGGTCATCTGTAGTGGTACTGTCAGGCCAAATAGTGTCCTAGGGCCAAATAGTGTCCTACCTGACGTCACAATGCCGTTCCGAAGCAAGGACGCGTCCGTCGCTATGCCGACCTTAAATTCCTGAGATATTTAGGCGTGCTAGCAGGAAACTGTCATGGTTGCTATACTGGTTACTAGGTAGGAAGTTTTGTATTTAGGCTTATTTAAACCAGTTTATTCTACTCTACTATTTAAAGTTTTCACTCGTTCGACATTCCTGAGACAGCAACGCGCGCAGGTAGAATACTATACGTGTTGCCTTCCCGGTCTGTTAAAATTGATGCTAAATAAGTGAATTCTTTTGACGAAAACAATTAGACAGCTAGCACTAGCTATCAAACGAGTGAAAACTTTAAATAGTAGAGTAGAATAAACTGGTTTACATAAGCCTAAATACAAAACTTCCTTCCTAGTAACCAGTATAGCAACCATGACAGTTTCCTGCAAGCACGCGTAAATATCTCAGGAATTTAAGGTCGGCATAGCAACGGACGCGTCCTTGCTTCGGAACGGCATTGTGACGTCAGGTAGGACACTATTTGGCCCAAGGACACTATTTGGCCTGACAGTACCTCTCCTGGTCTCAGGGCCTTTGAGCTTAGAGCCTCATCAGGCTGGTCACATGCTGTTTTTACAGGGTGACGGACCCTTAGAGCAGTGTTCTGATTGGTTCAGTCCTTCCTCATTGCAGTATGAGTCTCTGACATGACTCCTGACCCCCTCGTGTAGGATGCACAGGGAGGGCATGGGGTTTCCCCCTGCTCCAGACGCACCCTCTCCGGCCCCTCTAAGCCGTCCTGCGGGGGGGGGGGGGGCGGGAGGGAGGAGGTCAAAGTCGGGAGGTCAGACTGTGACGCTGACGTGGCGGGAGGACGCGGTGCGGCGTTTGATGCGTGAGCGGCGAGGTCTGGAGCGCGAGTCGGACTGGCAGCGGCAGACCGGGCCTAGCAGCAGCCAGAGGTACAGGACCACGCACGCCCAGCAGGACGACATCTTCACCCAGAACGTTGACCAGCTGCCGTGGGTGAACGTGGTCTCCAGGACGGCTGACTCATAGCTAGAGGAGGGAAGAGCGGTGACGAGCACGTCAGACTTAGCTGAGAGACTGCTAAAGACAGTTAAAGGTCTTCTACAGATTTGCTTTTATTAGCTTTTCTATGTCTTTTAAGTGTGAACTCGGAACAAACCAGACCTGTATTCCCAGTGGTTGAGCATGGAGAAACTGACCTGAACCAGTTGGTCAGTGTCATCATGACGTAGAGCGAAGCCAGGAAGAAGACAAAGTGGAAGAAGAAGTAGCTATAGGCGACTCTCTGGCTCTCGTTGTGAATCACCTTCTGACAGCCTTTACTCTCATCATCGATCACACATTCCTCCTCTGTCGACCAAACAACAACAACAGAGGATATATCTAGGTTGTCCACTATTTACCGCTGCTCTCCGGGGATCATAAAACAACTTTGTACTGTCATGGTAAGGAATTTACAGACACCCTTTTATTTTACTGTTCAGGGTGATGTTGTGATAATCCCAGGGAGAGCCCGGTCCACCCGAGGCCTTATTCCATGCTCTACTACTGACCTTCCTCCTCCTCGGGGCAGCAGAAGCAGCAGGTGGCTTTCTGGAACTCGTAACGGTAAACTTTGATCATCCAGAAGGGACCAAACACCTCTGCCAGGTAGGAGGCCTCGTTACTGAGAAACACAAAGCCCCACGCCGCTTTCATTTGTTCAAACATTGTGTCGAAATAGATGAGAGGCGTCACATTGGGTTGAGCTGGTCTGATTTCTCACAGCCAGAGCTGTCCCTCGGGGGAGCTGCTCCACCACTCACCATGCAAACAGCACACAGCAGTACATGATGGCAGCGCCGATGATGGCCACGGCGTTGCCCTCTGTCTGGATGCCATCTTGGCCCACGTTAGGGTAGCACACGGTCATGTTCACCCCCTGGTACACCACTGGCACAGAGAAGACCAAGACCAGAGAGATAGAGGGGACACCGTTAGCATGGTCTTCTTTGACAGAAGAAGACAGAAAGGATCAAATTGCATACACACACACACACATCTCCAGAGAGTCGTAGGAGAGCTTGCTGTGGATTCCAGAATGGATTCCAGTGTGTTGTGATAAACAGGGACACTGGGCTCAGTAATAACACTGGCCAATTACAGGCCATAGACCTTACTGCACACGACACACACAAAATCCAGTCTCTGTCACACACACATTTTCTCCCACACACACACAGACACGAAATCCATTGGTGCACAGCAGAGAAATGACCTGTCCTGCTCCTAGTGTTGTGTGTTTTCAGTCCCACTCCAGACTAATTCATCCACTTAAAAAACATAGGGATTAGTCTCCTGGCGTGACTGTGTGTGTCTGTCTGTCTGTGTGTGTGTGTGTGTGTGTGTGTGTGTGTGTCTGTCTGTCTGTCTGTCTGTCTGTCTGTCTGTCTGTCTGTCTGTCTGTCTGTCTGTCTGTGTGTGTGTGTGTGTGTGTGTGTGTGTGTGTGTGTGTGTGTGTGTGTGTGTGTGTGTGTGTGTGTGTGTGAGAAAGAGAGAGAAAGTATGTGTGTGTGTTGAGGTCATCCAGCACACAGGGTCTGCAGGTGAACACAACAAGCAGAGCTCAACAGAACAGTATTGAAGATGGATCACTCTGACGGACACACCCACACACACACGCACACATAGCCAGGAGGCCTCCTGGAGAATATCCTTCTGACACACACACATACAATGAACCCATACAGTGTCACTCTCCTGGAGGAACAAATGCTTTGGGGGAAGATGTAAATAATAACCCTTAAGTGCAATGAAAATACAGTGTGTGGTTTTGTGAGCATGTGCATGTTCAAAAATGTTTTTATAGCAAGCTGAGAGTGCATTTTTCCTCAACAAGTTGCAGCAATTCTCTGTTATGCCTGAGGTCACACATTCACACACCCCTGTTTGCACACACGCTAACCACCCTCTACTGTACATATGATCTACACAGGCTCTGCAGACATTCCAGGACGGAACTCCACATTCCAGAAATATGTCAACGTAAAGAACATTAAATCTTCTTCTCCCACCAAATTGACTGCAGCCAAGCTACTGCACATTCTATAGATATGAGATTCTATCAAGATGATGTCATTCACTAGGATGTGTTTGCTTCCAGGCTCAGGAACTCCTCAAGGCAGACATGACTGAGACAGGACACCATGGATACAGGAAGGGCATTAGGACCAAGCATACAGGGGGAAGGTGGGGGGGGGGGGGGGGTAGTTGAGTGACTGAGGAGACTCATAAATCTAGATCAGGAGGGAGGACATGCATGGGGGAGGGAGTCTAGAGGGCTCCCTTGGGGGTTTGGAGGGAGGGGAGAGGGGTGCAGGTGAACCGGAGACAGGTTGGCGAGCACAGTGTGGTTCTCTGGGACAGAGCCAGCGCTCACTCCTCTGGAGGTAGAGAACGTGGAGGAAGGCCTGTCACACAGTAGATAACATCATTCCATATCCTGGGACATGAGAAGGTTTGGGAGGCCTCTCTGGGGTTTGACAGACAGACAGACCAGCTCCCGTGACTGGCCCAGCTAAGCCCTGCCAGACAGGAGGGTCTGCTCAACAAGGTGAGGTGTGTAAGCACATGTAATGATACTGCCAAGCAGCTATACTGTCTTATTATGTTGTCATTGGAGCTATCAGGAATGTGATATTTCAACCACCACCGCCGCCCTCACAGACAACATGTAGCAGCCTATCTCAGAGAGCTGGTCTGAGTGGGTATGTGTGCGTGTAAGAGAGAGAGAGAGAGACAGAGAAAGGGGGAGGGCATCGTAGGGCAGGATGATGGAGCGTCCGGGTGGCGTCAACAGTGGTGTTGAGTGGTGGTGCCACGAGTAGTTGATTTTATGGCGTAGAGATGATCGTGCTGAACGAATGAAGGGACGAAGCTGGGGTGTGTGTGTGTGTGACTACCTTTCTCTGGCGGGCGGCTGGCCAGGGCTGAGAAGGTGAGGTACATGACGTAGCAGCTGATGATGGAAGCCTGCAGGAGGCCTGAGCGAGGCTGCTCTGCAGACACACACAGCACACAGCTGGTCACATTCACCATACACAACCCCCAAAGAAGGAGCACCAACAGACAGGTCATAACAAAGGTGCTTGTGAATGTCGTTTAAACATCGTTCTGGCTGGTATCAAGAGTGTGGAGTGATAGCATGATGTTGTAATAATCATTATCTCTGTCAGAGCTGGCTCCAACCCACGTATGTTTACTTAGGCTGGGAGAGAGTGTTTTATTCCCTACTAAGTATTAGATCATAGACACACTGAGTACAGTCATGTTAGTGCGTGTGTGTGACTGTTCGTGTGTGATTGACTGCGTGTGTGTTTAAGCATGTGTCTATGTGTGTAAGCCTGTGTGCGTCTGCCCTTGTGCGTGTCTCAGGGACTCACTCTGTTGCACGCAGGGTGTGACCGCGATGAAGGACATGATGCCACACAGGGCCAGGTTGGTCCAGAGCAGGACCTTGTTGAAGTGGCAGGCGATGGGGTGGGTGTAGTACTTGTACATGAAGGTGAAGGCCATGGTGGCAATGGTGTAGAAGAAGAGCGTGGCACACAACACGGCCAGGTACCAGCGCTTGTTCTCTGCTGCTCCTGTCAACCTGGGGCCGAACACATCACTTATTATTAACAGGTAATCTGGACTGATCCGCTGTCACCTCACATCCTCCTCTGCATCCGAACCTGTCTTCCCTCTCGACCAAACACAGCCTGTCTCTCCTCTCTCGACCAAACACAGCCTGTCTCTCCCCTCTCTACCAAACACAGCCTGTCTCTCCCCTCTCTCCCAAACACAGCCTGTCTCTCCTCTCTCTCCCAAACACAGCCTTTCTATCCCCTCTCTACCAAACACAGCCTGTCTCTCCTCTCTCTACCAAACACAGCCTGTCTCTCCTCTCTCTACCAAACACAGCATGTCTCCCCTGGAACACCGGACAGCCCATGCCAAAGAGAATCTGATTGAGAGAGAAATGTTCAGCTAAGAGAGACTGTTGCAGGCCTAGGAGGATTATACACACAGTGGTTGAATAAGATCACTTCCACTAGCAGCAAGGCCGTGTGGTTTTGTTGCTGCGTCTCTGTCATGTCCAAGCTGGGTTTAGCTGTTACTGACGCCTCTAGCTGGGCAGAGAGAACGTTCAGCAGGAGGTACCGTTCAGAAAAACATCTGGTAACAAGCTGGCTGTCAGAGGACGAGCACAAATGAATGAGTGAGAGAAAGAAAGAAAGCAAGAATGAAAGAGAACACTCATGACAAGGGTAGAAATGAGAGAGCGGGTGAAAGGATGACAAAGAGATAAAGAGGGGATGAGTTTCAGATCGTGAAAGCAAGTGAGAGAGAAGAAGGGACAGAAAGAGTGTGTTAAAAGGGCAAGAATGAAAGAGATGAAGAGAAAGATAGATCAGGTGCGCAGAGGCATGGTTGTAGGGCCTCTCTGGGGCCAGATGTTCTAGTTAAAGCAGCTCTATGTGATTTACAGTACATGATCTTTCTAGACACAGGCAGACTTGCGGAGAGAGATGGAACCAGAGATGCAGTCCTCCAGATGAAGGCTAGTCTAGTGGCGAGGGCTTGAACACATGCATGAATCCATCGCTTATCAGGAAATATCCATTTGACACAACTACCTAATATATTGTCTACCCCCTCAAACACACAATTTCACAGCATCCCTTTCTCCCCCTCCTCACCAGTTCTTGTTCCAGGTGTGGGCGAACGCTGTGATGAGGATGAGTTGGATGAGGATGAAGGCAAATCCTCCCACCACACCTACGTAATGCCAGGCTGGGAGGAAGACACACATAGAAATATAGACGCAGAATGAGACAAAGGGAGAGAGAGACAGAGAGAGAGAGACAGAGAGAGAGAGAGAGAGAGAGAGAGAGAGAGAGAGAGAGAGAGAGACAGAGAGAGAGAGAGAGAGAGAGAGAGAGAGAGAGAGAGAGAGAGAGAGAGAGAGAGAGAGAGAGAGAGAGAGAGAGAGAGAGGAAAAGTCAGAGACATAAAGAGATAGACAGACACGGAGCCCAAACATGCATCCATCATCCTTTCTCAGTGCATCAGACATAGTTAAACCATCCCGGATCAGAGAGCCCTTGTACCACAGTAGATTTACTGCTCCCCGAACAAACAAACAGAAAATTCCACCACAGACAGATTTATGCACGAGTTGAACTACTGAACAGGATGAGCCTGACAGCTGCCATCTTCGAGTGAACAGCGCCCCCTAGCAGCATTCCTAAAGAGGTGCACTGACTGCACAGAGCACGTTGTCAGATGGACTAACACATAAGGCTTCATTTTAAACTACAGAAAACATCCCAACATAACTCACCGTGCAGGAAGGATTCTGTGGGGATGAAGAAGGCAGCAGTGCACATCCCCAGAAGGGTGATGAACTTCAGAAACCAGAACCTGCATTTGGACACCAAGAATAATCGTGTTGACATGACAACCAGAACAGGCATGGTGGTTTGAGTGGACAGCCATGCTGCAGGCCTGGGGAACTTAGTGAACGGTGTGTGTAACCTCAGTTAGAGGACAAGACTCGCTGGCTGGGCCTGGTAAGAGCCTTAAGGGCAGATTGATGACAGTGAAGACTGTCCCCCACAGCCTAATCCACGCTACGTCACACCGCTATAATCAACGCTACAGCCATAGAACGTGTCTGAGGACCAAAAATGAGAGCGACCAGCAGCTAAGAGATGAGGGAATACGCTGAACCCAAAATAGATTGTGGTTTCATGATTTTAAAAGGAGTTCTCTCGCTTGAACTATTGGACGGTCAATCCCACTCAATAAATGTGGGCTTCAGAGATAGCCCGTCTGGCTCACTGACCCATTATGTATGAGAGCTCTGAAGTCCTGGCTGGACTTGACGTCGATCAGGAACAGCGCCATCATCAGGTAGAAGCAGGCGGTGCCGAAGCAGACTCTGTAGACGGCTGAGTATCCCACCAGCATCTCACAGTGCCCTCCTCCATGGGCCTGGTCGCACACCATGTTGAAGAAAGGCACCTGACAGCCACAAACACACACTCCTCTGTTAGCCATGCCTACCCTTGGCGTACGTGTGGGCGCTTATGATTGTTGTCAACAGGTGGAAACTTCTAGATCTCGCCGAGTATTTCTTTGGATCAAAAACAGGGTCCGGATTACCCTGGATGCGTGCATCCAGGCAACAGGGATTAACTTGAGATTTATTGAATTTGACTTTAATACAACAAACTGGAATCTTTCTGGAGCCTCATCGGTGGATTTAAACAATAAAGAGTGACAAGCTGATGGTGAGTCAGAGAGCACACAAAAACAACTGTGAATCCCTGCATGTTCCCCCACATAGAGCAGGGGCTCGCCTCATTAGAAGTTGATCAAACACAGCAACTGACGTGTCAAAACACACCTTTACACCTCGCTCGAGTCTCTGCTGTGTGCGTGGGACTGTGCGAGCATGTGTGACAGCCCTGGTGTCTTTCCTGTGTGTGTGTGTGTGTGTGTGTGTGTGTGTGTGTGTGTGCGTGTGTGGTTTAGCGTGCCCTGAGGAAGCACCAGGGACTCACATTCTCCCGGACGGCCTCGGACACGGTGCGAGACAGCATGAGGCAGGAGATGGCACAGGCCATGACGTGGAAGAGCGTGTACATGACCCGCGTGCTCAGCGACGACTTGACGGGCGGGCAGAAGGAGCAGCACAGGGAGCAGGGGGCGGGGCCACAGCAGCAACAGACCTGAGGACAGGAACACAGAGAAACGATGCGACCCAGGTCTATGGTACTGACCAGCAGCCCTGGTGTAGGGCTGAACGGGGGAGAGCAAAACATAATGTGTGCATAACTTAAATAACAGGAAAAGGTCTGAGTAGCGTGAGAGAAAGATGTTGTTATACCCCTGTTATACCTGAAAAAAACTGTTAAACCCCCCAAATCCCCCAGAAAGTAATGAAAGTGACGGCAGTGAAACAGGTGGCTGCTGGTCCTGCATCAGACAGCCTACATTTGGATGTTTGTCTGGTGCGGGGGTGTGTTATTAGGATGGTAGAGGGGGGTGAATGGGGATGGGAGCAAGGGGAGGGGATTAATCCTCCTGACCCTAACGCATCTGGCTGGTTCTGATTCGAATAAATCATGGTTACAGTGGACCTGGGCCAATCGCCTCTTATCCTGGGTTAAAACCATGGGAACGATGAACAGCCAAGCTAAAGCCGGAGGGCCGGAGGGTCTGAGAGAACAAGAAAACTCCACAGATTACACCAAAGAGTCCCCCCTCTGTAGCACTCTGCTTTATGACTGCTCCTAGTCTGGTTCACTTACACAATCTCACACGAATTATTAAACCATGTGCAGATGATAATCCAGTGCCATACCCAGGAGAATCCCCCAGTTCTCATTGGTCCTCAAGTATTCATTGGAAAGAGCTTCAAAAACATTTCAGAAAATCATTCAATTGACCCAAAACACACCGGGCTTTAGTGGAAATAATATCTGAGACTGACCTCACAATAAGGTCCCCCTGCCCCACAATAGTAAACATTGTGTACCAGTATTTGGAATTTGCTCTTCAAACATTATTCAAAGAATATGAGAATACGGAATCTTTCAGATTTTTCTCAACTGATCTGTGAGCAACACATACAGTAAGGGATCTGTGTGTTTTTCCTCTTCTTTGGACAGTATGTCCTGCTAATGAGGAGCTGATGATTGAAGACTATGGACTGCATGTCCAGGTGAACACCCTAGACAGCTCCAGGTGTGACACCCTTTAGAAGGTGGATGCGGAGAGAAGAATGATCAGCTAAGATTGAACTCCAGTCACAACAGGTGTCACCTATCCATGCACAGCCCCTCAGACACCTTCAGAGACATAAGCATCTGTTTTCATTTACACCACTACATCAACAAGGACAATTATTTAACAATAAAATACATGAACACACAATAATAATACAAGTGTTACTGTAGTATATCATAACAAAACACACACACATGACAGAATGTTACCAAGGTGACTTAGACGGACTTCTCACAGCTACTCACAATAGGATACACAACAGTCTCTGGATAAGAGCGTCTGCTAAATGACTAAATGACTAAATGTAAATGTCTTGATGTATACAGTCCTTTCATCACTAAAAGCTTATCAATGTGACTGTCCAATACAAAGTTCCCTCAAACCTAAATCCTGGTCATCCAGTTCCCACAGTCTCACCTGGTAGGCCACCATGTTGAGGAAGTAGTTATAGACACCGTCCTGTTGCATCCCCTGACTGGTCGACATTATGAATCTCTTTCTGGTTTTGTCTGGTTCTCAAGTCTCTACGTTTGTTCAGAAGTTTCCAGAACAGTCTTCACTTGGTATCAATGCCCCTTAAAGAGGGCATCCCCACCGTCTCCAGGGAAAACAATTTAACATCTAAAAACTTCCACTAACGCTAGTTTAAAAAAAACTGAAGCCTAACGGCGGAAAACAAAAGCTCTGAACAACCTAATGTCCCAGACCCAACGGCTTGGCCCGGTAAACTGCCCCTTCCACTCTTCTTTTGGCTGGATTACTTAGCGTAGCACTCATTCAACTAACTCCCTGCTGCATAGAATCTCCCCACCAATCTCAATCCAACTGCTTCAATCCCAGTCGATAGGCTTTCGTTTCAATAAAACCTTTTTTGTTTTTTTTGTCCATAACCTGTGTACTTTGGCTCTGCGTCTGTGCTGGGCGCTGCCAGGAGAATGGGAGAGAGGTGGTGGTAAATGCCCAGTGGCCCTGCCCCTCCTCCCTCCCTCCTCCCTTGCTTTACCCGGTCAGATTATGGAGGGCCAGAGAGGGGGAGGACCGGGGAAGAGGAGGACAGGGGAGGAGGAGGGGGAACCATGTGTCAGTCCCATCTGTCCCTCCCTTCCCCCAGGGTCCTCACTCTACTGCACCAGTTAGAGCCCCTGGAATACACACACACACATACACACTCTCACCCCCCACCCCCCCACCCCCACCCCCACCCCCACCCATACACAACCCCCTATGGCACAATGGGATTGGGCCACACTGCTAATCGTGTTAGTGAGAATAATAGAATGACCAGAAAATACTCCTCCTTTTAAAATATTTTGGTTGAGGATGATGTTATCCACCCTTCGCTGATTTACACAGAACCACTTGATGCATCTCAGCCAACGGTGACTGTCCTTTCTTGGAACCAGGCCGCATCTATAATCCTATCATTACACTCCGACCTAGAAACATTCAAGTGGGTCGGACACAGGGACGTCCTGTGACTCAGGAAATTAGGAACTACATATACAAAATTACACGAGGACCTGGTCATATGATGGATAACAATTAGAAAATGATATTTTGAAAGCAGTTGATTATTCTATGGACTTCAGCGACAAGTATAGTCTTTGAAAAAATAAACAGATGCACGTGATCAAATCGTCAACTGTTCTCCATAGGGCCAATGTGTTTGCTGCATACAGGTAAATACCAAACATGTCTGTTCAGTCTAGAGTTCATCTCCCCTGCATCAGGTTCTAGCAGGCAGCGCTGCACACAACAATTGAGCCAGATTATATTTGGGTCAGTGTGGAGCGCGGTGCGTCAGGATAATCCCAGAGTTACTCCATCCTCATCTCAGTTGAGGTGACCTTCAGTCCCACTCCGCTGCACTCTGCCGAACCCAGACTGGTCTGCACATGGGATCCCCGCATCACCGTTCACAGCCCCCCCCCCCCCCTCTCTTCCGCACCCGGCTTCACACCCAAACAAACAGTCCCTGTCTCCTCTCATGTCCTCAACTTCCTCCGGTCTCTTCTTGACCATCCAGATAAATAACATGTTAGATAGCACGAGGACAGCCTTCAGTAGTCCCAAAGGAATCCCATCACCACACAGTAAACAGTCTGACAGACAGAGAAAGCTTAGTAGAGACCCAAGAGGAGAATACAGAGGAAAGGTATAAAGTATAAAACAATTACATTCAGCATACATCCCTGCAATCTACTAACACTTATACTGTACTGTACTAGGAAAACCATTAGATTTGTGCCGAAGTCTGACACTCTAATGAGTGTTGTGCCAGCTTTAAGTGAAGGCCTCTGGTAACACAGGAAAGTCACCTATGAAGTCATGGATAAGAGGCTTGAGTAACACTAACCTAGAGGAGGAGCTTTTTGCCCAGACTGAGGAGCCACTGATACCCAACAAAGCCTTTAGTGTAGCAACAGTTGTAGGATCACAGCCAAAAATAGCTAGAATCACCCAATGACGATCACTGTCTACATACTTGCATCCGTACGAATCCTAGATTGTCTCAGTCTCTTCATGAGTCAAACAGGTTCATGGGTTGGTGTCCAGTAACAGATTACAATCACGTGGGGTTGGACGTGGTTATTGTATATCGCTATATAAAACGTATGTCAGGTCACACTGGGATATCAATAAGTGAGATCAGGCCTGGAATCAATGTGACACTCTGAAACTGATTTTCCATCCCAGTTAGTCGTCACGTAATCATAGTTGTATCCAACCCTGTCCTGCTACCGAAGGGCAATCAATCAATACTGTGTGTCCATTTCAGTACTCAAGTGCCATTACAGTATGATATACTGCTAAAGAAGCTTGATTTATATTGAGATAATATATACATATTTTATATATAATATAAATTAAAAAGGTTGTGTTAATAGCTATTTTAGATTGAATGTGCATTAACTACCATGAAAAGCTGAAAATTTGACATCATCAACCAGCTCCCTGCTTCACAACAGTATTCAAGTTTCACCCTATATTTAAACTCCACCTTTAACTCCATGCCAAATTGAACCGCACAAGAGTCAGAATGACTGCTGTCATAACAGGAAGTGTTCCTTCCGTTTAACACCTTTAATCTCCTGGTAGCGTAATCACTTCACGGTGAACTTTTCTAAACCAATTAGTCTTTCTAATAAACAGATTTTACTTGCAGCGGTCCAGCCCACCACTCTCCCTCGACTCGTGAGACTCTACCCAGCATTCCTGGGGGCCCTCTCACTCACAGATTATTGTTGTGGCCTTGTGGGAGAGGAGCCACTGCCAAACCAGGCAGACAAAGGCAAATTAGAGGATGCAAATTGACGCTTGAGTGAAAGCATTCAATCTATGGTTTCAATAGGCTTGTGTGTTAACAGTTTGGATCAAGTCCAAGCACATGTTTACCAAAAAGATAGAGAAATAAAATCATTCAGGTTAAAAACGAATGTTTGTTGGTTTGGTTTAATTGTTTGACCAATTCATTGCAACATATTGCAGTCACAAACTGAATGATGAGACTAAGAGGTTTGACAATGATGGTAGGAAATTCCCATGGCATGACTCACTCTTTGAGAGCATCCAGGAGCAAATTATATCTCGTATGCTCTCTAGAATTAAATTGACACATTGTTATGTCAAATATCCATACAGTTTATGTTTGGAATTTGTTCTAGAACAATCCCACACATATCACAAGATTAGAAGTTCATTATACCTTCATTTTAAAACCCAGAATACAATCTGAAGACTATGTTTCACCATTGAAATCCAAAGCACTCTGATCATGCTCTGAATGCCCCTGTTGTGTTTGGTTTATCCTCACCTGTGCCAGAAAACAGCGGCGCAACATCACTTCCATCACAGGTGCAGGCACAGCTCCAGGTCCACAGTTTCTCAACAATCAGTCACTCATACAGCAGGATAAAGAGGTTTGTATCAGGGTGGCATTGTCTTACAGGCCCCATGAAACAGCATTCCTTCGAAAGCTAACAACATACACGTCCTCCAGCTGGCATTGGTGATCCCTAGCCTTTGGCCCGGTCCACACAGAAGAGAGGTGAGTTCAGATGTGATCAGTGTAAGAAAGATTTCACTCGTCTTAAGCTGATTATGTTCAGGGGGCATTGCGTACAGCACATAAGTGGTTTTTGAGGGGGCAGGTGGTGAAAGGGGGCGGGGGTTGCGTGTGTGTGTGAGGAGGGTGGGGGGTACTGGATGGATGCTTTAGATACTGGATGATTGGAGTAATTGGTGACATTTAATATTTTATTATAATAATGGTTTTAGATGGACCCAGCTTTAAATGGATACAGTCTTGGGGTCCTTGATCTCTTTGCAGGCCTACTGGTCTTAACTGACCTCCGGAACAACTCCTGAGTAAAGGGACGTCTTATTCTTATTGTTGGTCCCGACAAAAATAAACGATGCCAATTGGTGACCTTATTTCCTTCACTGGGCTTCAAACTGCTTCTAACTGCTTACAACTCTTAGTATTCAACCCCATTTGTGTAAAGACAGCGTCTGTAAGGGAACAGTTTCGAAAGGAAGATCTTCAAGAACCAAGACTTTCTGTAGAATTAATCTGAGTAACAACACGCCTTTCTACAGTACACTGTCTACGTACAGTAGTCTACGTACAAGTGAAAGGGTTGCCAATTTAAATTAACCTGACAAGGACAGCAGAGGGAGCCATCAGGTCCGGAAGTCACTAGTGCTACCTAATCTTCTGTTCACTGGTTGTGTTGCCGACTCTCGGCTTCTGTTCCGTTCTTTTCGTTCCGGCTATCCTGACGCAAACATGGCAGCCGAGGGAGATGTGGATTTGGACCTGGAAGCCGAGGAGAATTGCACTGGAAAACCAGCAGAGAAGCCTAGAAAACATGATAGCGGGGCTGCTGATTTGGAGAGGGTCACTGACTATGCGGAAGAAAAGGAAATATCTAGCTCAGATTTAGAAACGGTGAGTCAGGCCAACCACGAGGGGCCACCGTCGCACCTCTTGTTGCCAACAATGCTAGCTAGCTAGCTAGCCAACGGCTTTAGTTGGCTGTTAAGTCATCTGCAAATATACTTAGCTATCTAACTACAGTAGCTAGATGGCAAACTAACTGCATTTAAAGCCAACAATCTTAAATCAAACGTGAAAGGATGAAACAACACAGATAAGATGTTGTACCTGATGATATGTATCTTCATAGTAGTATCATGGTGGTTAACTAAATGATGCGACTGTTTTCTAGGCAATGTCTGTAATTGGAGACAGGAGATCTCGAGAACAGAAAGCCAAACAAGAGAGGTTAGTTCCAATATGACATTATAATGTTATACCACTCACTACACTAGTGTCGCGATAAACTTACTTAAAGCGTGTTATGTGTTTGTACTGTTTTGTTTTTTTTTAGAGAAAAGGAGCTGGCCAAAGTCACCATCAAGAGAGAAGACGTAGAACTCATTGTATGTATGGCATTATGTGATGGTTTCCTGCTGTAACAGGACATTTCATATGTGACATGTTTTAATTGGTACCTACCATTGAATGCTTTTGATTTGTGGGCTTGTGATTAAGATTCCCCTATTCTGGATGTTGTTTAATCCTAGTCGTTTGCATGTCTATCCACAGATGGGAGAGATGGAGATTTCCAGGGGTGTGGCAGAGCGCAGTCTGAGAGAACACATGGGCAACGTGGTGGAAGCCTTAATTGCGCTGACAAACTGAACTGTCTGCTTGACTCTGGATGTTTTCCTCAGAGAAGCAGCTGTTATACACTGGACTGCTTCTTAACAGTTTCATGACTGGCAGTTGCATTCCCTGGCCCCGGTCTTAGCTTTGATCAATTGTCATTTTCTCAAAGTTTTTTTATATACTTAAAAGGATGCTTAAAAGTCAGTTCATTTCTTGCAAGTATTTCATTACAATTGTTGAATAAAATCAATTGCCACAGTTCTTCCTCATTGATAAATAAAATAGCAGATAGAAGTTAGTCTTTTATTCACAAAGAATAACCAAGACACTGAATCACATACTGTACCAAGAGGCAAAGAAGACCAGTTAGTGCAGAAATAAAAACAAACTAGCTATAAATTGGAAAGATGCTTGCCACAACTGAAATGTACAAAGTTACATACAAAAATCAACCCACCGCTTTTAAACAGCCAACTATGGGTGTGTGGGATCCCTTAATACCAGTGTAAGAGAACATCAGGGGGGAAAATGGTGAATGAGCTTCACTGGATTAAGCATCAAATGAGTGTAGGCCAAAGCCCTGATTTCAGTCCATAATTGAATCTGCAGGATGTGCTTGTTATCATCCCAAGGCTTAGGTCTTCCTCTTGTTAACTGTGGGCCGGTCAAACACATCTCTGACTCCAGCTGCCTTCTGCTTGAAGAACTTGCTGTTCTGGGCACTCTCCTGAGCCCAGGCTGAGTCAAACGACGTGGTGTCTTGGTCCACCAGATGAGTGTACTTAGTGCGACCAGAGCGACCAAAGTTCTTGACCTTAGACATGAAAAACGCACATTAGCCCAAATTCATTGCTGAGGAATAGATCCAAATGCTACCATCAGTGTTGAAAGAACAATATAATTTGAATAAGTTGAACTAACCTGCATGACTTTTGGCAAAATTGTTTTGTTGAAATGGTCCTCCAAAGTAGGAGCACTGAAGTCTCTCTTAAACACCTCTTGCTCGCCATCCTGTGAAAAAAGAAACCAATTTCACGCACAACAAGCTTATAGTACATGAGTGTCCATGTTTGCTATCCAACCATCTACTACAGTGAGTGTAGTTAGTGCTCACCATAAAGAAGGCTCCTCTGTGGTAGTACTTCTGCAGGAACTTGTATTTGCCTTTAGAGGCTTTGTTGGTGATGACTTTACCGTTGTTGCGAAGCTCAGCCCTGCGCTCTTCCTCTGTGAGGCTGTGGAATCGCTCAATCTCTGACTTCTCTTTCTCCATCCTGGTAGAAGCACGGCAACACAGTTGTTGATTTGAACAGCCGAGCACTGCATTCGGCAAACTCAAGCCTCTGGAGCTACAGTTATTCAAATGCGACACAGGACGCAAACATGCCACTACTTACGCTTCGCGGGCTTCTCTGTCTCTCTTTATGCGTTTCAGCTCTCTGACCTTCCACGCCTCATACTCCTCCTCCTCGTTCTCTCCGTCCGTGTCCAGCGCATCAAGGGCAGCCAGAGTTCGCCGGTTCTCCTCAAACTCCTTCTTGGCCTCCTCCTCCACAATCTTCAGGGTGTAGCGACGCCGCTCCTCCACCTGCTTCTTGGCCTCCGCCTCCAGCTCCTTCTGTTTCAGTTCCTCCGCCTCGCGCTCGGCCACAGTCACTCTGTCCTTCCTGCATCACACACACACACAGGTTGATGTGAACCTAGTCCAATAGTGCAGCATAACGAACACTTGTGTGGGTGTGAACCCAAGTTCCTTACTTGCGAATGAAGACAGGTTTTAGCCGTGGCTCTGCCTCATCCTCGCTGTCCGTGTACTCTTCATACTCGGACTCAGACTCGGGTTCATCCCCTGACTTTCCTTCCTCCTCCACCTCCATTATCTCCATATCTTCTATCTTTCGTTCCTGAGCTCTCTGGCGCATCATCGCTCGCCGTCTCTCTATTTCCTACGCAGAAGAAACAAGTCCATTAACTACGAAGAATATACTTTCATCCACGATGACTAATGGGTAAGTATTAGAAACAGGATTAGTAAAAGTTATCAAATGTAACCCTTATTTATTACTAACCTCATCATCCACTTCTTCCTCTTCCTCCTCTTCTTCCTCACTGCTCTCCTCACGCTCTGGGTGCCAGGTTCCTTCATCTGAGTCCTCACTGCTTTCTGCTATCAGCTCAGGCTCAGCAATCTGTCTGTGTCTGGCCAGCCTGAGAGAGAGATGAGAATAATGGTATTATTTTTGAGGGCTAGACCTGTAGTCGGCAACCTAGCTGAGATGCTTTGACAAAACCAACATAGGAAATCATAGATCTAGAAGCAGGATAGATTTGTATAATACCTCTCCTCCACATCTTCAGAGACGCGATTGAGCAGACGTTTGAGACGAGGGTCAGAGACTTCCTCTTCCTCCATCTCCATCTCTGGCTCAGCATCTTTACCCTTCTTAACAAACTGGAAATCTTCTTCTTCCTCATCAGATGACTCCATTGGAGCATAATCTGGACGCTTACCGGACACATATCTCTTCACCTTAACCTTTTCCATAGAAATTTCACCTATGCCAGATATAAAAATTGACACATGGTTAGTTGCTACACATAACTACCTTTGCCAAGAGACTGCCACATGAAATAGATGGTCCCAGCACCACGAAATAAATGGTCCTAAAACTGACATGGTCGTAAGTAATCGACAGTATGCTTGCAGAGTAATTTAGCTGCCCAGCTAGCTGTTTACACGGTAACATTTCTAGCTATGTGTTGGCGCTAACGTTGTCACAGGCATTGAGCTAACAACTTGGCTAGCAAGCTAGCTAATGTAATAAGCACATAATCGTACCTTTCTCATTTCGAATCGGCACGGCTCCAGCGGTGGACTGGATTGGCGGTAGCTTCATGTTGAGAGCGTCCCGTCCAGCCATGATTGCCCGTTTACAAAATCAGCCAAAGACGCAAATCAACTTTATTACTACTTGCTAGATTGATAACAAAATAAATCCGTCCCACAGCAATACAGGAAATACACACTAGGTTTTGGAGGAAACAGGATGTAGGTTTATTCCCACCAGAAAAGTGGTTCTGTTTTATTGGTTCCTTCTAAACTGCAACCTAACCCGATTATGGCTGAACACAAATAAATGCACACACTACATGTAGAAAATAACAATGAACCTTTATTTGTTATTGTGTGTAAATATCAGCGCTGTGAACATCATTCCATTATTTTCTTTATTTCTTTTAAACATTGCATCATTGAGCTAATAGTGCATCACAAACCCTTTCTTTTCAGATACATGTATTGTTATAATAGTAAGTATTGTAATAAAACAACCTAAAACATGCGCAAGATAGAAATGTTTGTCCTGTGGAGAGTTAATCCTTTAGATTGAAAAGAACACAAAAAAATCAGCTATACCACAAAACTGATTGCATTTGTGTTTCTCCACAACCCCCCTTTCCTAAGAGCATTTCAGAGCCCAACACCCCTCTTCTTGAACAGCTCTTCCAGTTTCCCTTCCAGAGTTGGGTTGGTGCCCTTCAGTCCTCTCACCACCTCAGCTGCCCACACAAAGTAGTCCTGAATCCGTTCTGCTGTCCAGCCTATCAATAACAAAGGAGACAGAATGCTCAATACAGTATGACTGGAGAGAGTGAGTTATACAGATGGAACAAAAAACATAAAGAGAGAGACAGAGAGAGAGAGAGAGAGAGAGAGAGAGAGAGAGACACACACACACTACCTATGGGTGTAGAGCGGTTTAGGTCTCTCAGGTTGTATAGTTTGTCAGCCAGTTTGACCAGTTTGGCCTGTTGACTAGAGTGGGGCGCATGCTCCACCTGCTGACGCTTTCTCTCCTGTCTCGACAAGGTCTTGTTATCGGTAACTTCCTGGACAATCCTTGCCACAGTCTGCCCAAACGCTGCCTCAAGCTCTGCTATGCTGGTCTCTGTGTCCTCTACAGTGTCATGTAGCAACGCTGCCTGAAAAGATAATTAACGGATGATAAATTATAAATGAAATACTACCTCCTGACCTTGTAATGCATAAATGTAATGTAATGTAATTATTGTAGTCTGTCTTTACAAATTGACTTAAGCCATTTGATATGTCAAATAGGTTTGCTTTAGTAAAAAACTCACTTGGAGAACTTCAATATCTGTGATTCCACCTTCATGACTTAGAATTCTTGCCACTCCTGTAAAGATAAAAATGCTATCACGATCTTGCCAGATTCATGTGGAGGCAGGCATTATGATAAATCTCAAACCCACTCATACGCACCTATTGGGTGATTTATATAAGGTGTTGCCTCTGGATCTTTTCGTCGTTGATTACGATGTTTATCTGCTGCAAAGTTAACAGTCTCCAACAAAATTATCGAATCTGAACTCATTTTCACCTGATTGGAACAAATGAAGAGGTAAACTTGTATGTGGATATAACCAATATTTGATATAACTCTGAATCCTCAACTGTGCACCTTTAATGTTGTCCGAAGTGAAACAAACATCTTTGAAACATTCCATACGGAAGCAAGATAGAAAACCTTAGGAGCATTGGTCATAGTACTGTAATTTTCAACAACAAAAAAATCTCCAATACAGGTTGCTTTATAATGTTAATTATTATTGTTTTGAGTTAGGGTTGTTTTCATATTAGTGTCAAGGTGTGTCGCAACAGTTTCAATATGGTGATCAGCTGAGCTGTCAGTGTTGTTATCTCTACTGTACTGTAGCTAACTGGCTAACACGGGTGTCTTGTTTGATCATGTTAGCAAGTCTTTAATCCTAGTCAGGCTCTTCATTCAAATATATTTTGTTCATTTGTCTTGTGTAATCAAGGCTTCGTTTCAGCAATTTACTGTCCCAATAATATTTGCAGCTCGCAGAGCCAACGTTTTCTAACGTGTAGTACCTTTTAATTCCAGGGAGGGTGTTGGCTTTTTGATAAGGTGCCCCACTCCGTCCTCCATCTATGCCATGGCTCACAGCGCCAGAAGAGATGCCCCTGAACTCCCAGACTTTTCGATGCTCAAGATACTGGCTAGGGACCAACTGATCTACCTACTAGAACAGGTTGGCCCTGTCACATTTCATCCTGTTGACCACATCTAAGCTTAGTCTCCACACGCCAGTCATGCACTCACGGTTAAGGATGTCTCAAGCTGGTTACCATTTTCTTCACCATGATAATATCATTATCAGCACTACTGTCATAGTTTGCAATTTGGGTTTTCTCACAGCTTCCAGGGAAGAAGGACTTGTTTATTGAGGCAGATCTTATGAGTCCCCTTGATCGCATTGCTAATGTAACAACACTAAAGGTAAACCTGTTTACTGTGACCATGGGCCTATGAATTGAAATTCCAAATATGTTTATTACACAGTTATGTAATGAAGTCATATTGGTGTCATCTTTCTGCTCATAGCAACATGAAGTAGACAAGCTTTACAAAGTGGAATACAAACAGATTGTCAGCACCTCAGATCAGTATGTATCACATTGTAATGTCAAGCAATGGTCTGCTCCCTATGTTATTGAAACACAATGGTCTGCTCCCTAATGTTATTGTAACACAATGGTCTGATCTTCGCAGGATATGCTTCCTCATACGTCCAAGGATACAAACTGTGAAATGGATATGTGGTAAGGAAACCTGTAACACAAACTAAACACTTTCACTGTCAGCTCCTTGTCATAAAGTAGTGGATTCATTCATATTATTTAATGAATGTACACATTTTCTCAGACGTGGTCAATGCAGACAAGGCAGTTGGAAAATTCAGAAGATACAAGATTATATTTTGCCCACAGAAGGTAATGCTTATACCTTAATGTGAGTCAGTAATATGTAATTTGTAAAAAATATTTTTGACCCAAGTCTCTGTGTTTAGTTCTACTCATGTGAGGCACTGTTGGAGGAGCAGGGAATCTATGGTGGTGAGTATTTAGTGAATTCTGTTTATTTATCCAAAGTGTGCATATTCTGACAGTAATATATATTTTTTAATCCCTACCTTTTCAGATGTGACCATAGATGAATGGGCTTTCTACCTCTTACCACTAGACGATGACATCATCAGTCTGGAGCTTCCAGAATTCTTCAGAGACAACTTCCTAGTAAGGGCTGTGTAGATGGCTGTTGTAATTGAATTTTAAAAGTTATAGGTTTTGTTGACCACAAATATAATTTTTTAAATACAATATATTTGACTTACGATATAAACACACCCAACCTGTTCACTCATAGGATGGAGACCAGCGCTGGGTGAGGACAGCAGGCAGTGCTCTGAACCTTCTCCACTCTCTCTATGGCCCCTTCTCCAAAGTCTATGGAATTGGGCGATGCTCCAAGGTAAAATGTAGCTCACGGTTTTAGGTGCCAGTCTTTAGTTCAACCAACTTGTTTATGAACGGAACATCCCTGTATTCTTCTGTCTTTCTCCTGATTCAGATGACCTATGAATCATGGAGGGAGCAGGTGAAAGAAGGCGAACAGAAAACCCACCAAGCAGAAATCGGAAATGTTTTTCTCATTGACAGAGGTAGATGTAGTAGCTGCTTAGCAGTAGTAGCTGCTTAGCAGTAGCAGCTCCTGTTCTACTAATTTCCCCTCATGATTTCTGTCATTCTCTTTGCAGATGTGGACTTTGTCACTCCTCTGTGCTCCCAAGTTGTGTATGAAGGACTGGTGGATGACACATTCAGGATAAAATGTGGTAGGCTGTATGAATATTATTTAATCACTAAGCTTTTTCTATTGTGTAGTTTGGTATGTTAGCATATTCTCTTTGTTTTGTAGGATGTGTTGAATTTGGTCCTGAGGTTATGTCATCTGACAAGAGTATAAAAGTGATGCTGAACTCTCAAGACAAGGTTTGCTTTTTAGAAAATACTATTATTTTTGTATTTTTTTAAGTCACCATCTAACTCAACACTGTCTTGTGTGTCTCAGGTGTTCAGTGAAATCAGAAATGAGCATTTCTCCAACGTGTTCAGCTTTCTGAGTCAGAAGGCCAGAAACCTCCAGACGGCCTACGATGTAAGTGTGTTTGAAATGTTTTTAAGTGTAATGTACATCCAAATGGTATCTTTCTGTAGACTGATACATCCTTTAGATGCCGTGCCTCTTCTGTTCTGTCTAACAGAAGCGCCAAGGGATGGACATAAAGCAGATGAAGACGTTTGTGTCGGAGGAGTTAAAAGGTTTAAAACAGGAACATCGACTCCTCAGCATGCGTGAGTTTGAGCATTAGACCTTCACAGTTTTGATCAATATAACCTGTATTACCTGATAGCTTTACCTGAGATGACCTATATGACCTTTTTGTGTCACCTAAGATGTGACTTATGTAGGTCAAGGGTTTTAAGGGTCACTGGAAGGTGATGGATATCATAAGAATATAAGAATATATCAGAGAATTATGTGATGTCTCCTTCAGATATTGGTGCCAGTGAATCAATGATGAAGAGGAAAACCAAGCAGGACTTTCAGGAGCTGCTAAAGACAGAGCACTGTAAGATTGCAAGAAAATACATAACATGTCTGACATGTCACATATAGACAGGCCATACAATTGCATTAGGTACGCGGTTTCAGATGAATTAATTAAGATTAACTACTGCTACACTCTACATAGGTCATGTGTTGTTTTTAATTAAGCATTTTTGAGATTCATGTCTCTTGTATGTAATGTATTCGTGTATGGGCCATTGCGCCTGAAATAAACATAATAAAAAATAAAAAATACAATAATTACATAACATGGCTGTTTGTCCATTGCAGCCTTACTTGAAGGCTTTGAAATCCGTGAATGTATATCCTTCATAGAGGAGCACATCAATAGACAAGTGAGTATGTCAGTAATAAGATTCAACCATTTGACAATGTCTAAACAGATATATTTTGATTAGTCAAGTATGGATTTTTCTGAGCTATTTTCTCAATCACTGTGTTTTGTTGTCTATTCTTGGAGGTCTCCATGTTGGAAAGTCTGAGGTTGCTCTGCTTGCTGTCTCTCACAGAAAATGGTAAATCCATGTATACTGTACTATACTATACAAACTAATTAAGAATAAAACTGGTCTTTGGAAAATACATTGTTCTAAACCAACTGCTTGTGTGATCCTACAGGTCTCCTTCCCAAAGATTACAGATCATTAAAGGCACAGTATTTACAGGTGGGTAGGTAGTGGGTAGGTAGCTCCTAGTAGGTAGCTATAGTCTGAGGGTTTGACCGAATGTTTATTTTCTTCACATTTTGCTGCTGTCACATCTCATGTTTTATCTCCATCTATCCGTTTCAGAGTTATGGTGTGGACCACCTTCTCACGTTTTCCAACCTGAGACAGATAGGATTACTGGTGGAACAGCAGCCAGGAGAGACCCTCACCGTCATGGAGAGCCGAGTAGGAAAACTGGTCAACGACAGAGCGGCCGGTGAGACAGGAAGTGTCCGTTGGCCTGGAAACAGTCACTCAGATTCTTTAATGGTCACTAGCAGATTTAGGATCTTTTGTGTTTCCCACTTACATTGGGACACCAACAGCACAGTATTGTTACCTACAGTGCAGTACAGTCATCTCCAGCATAGTTACCTTACTGACTGACTGTTTTCCAGGAAAACTTACCGATGCCTTTTCATCCTTGGCAAGAAAGAGTCATTTCCGAGCCTTGAGCCGGAGGCTTAACCTGGTTAGTTGCCCAATTTTATTTTTATTTCTTCAACTTTCAAAACATGAATGGCCCAAAAGTAGGTAGTCATATTAATTATGTCTACTCTCCCATTGCATCTAAGGTCCCTAAATCAGATGAGGAGTATAATCTGAGCGTTCCTCGTGACATGGCCTACACCTTCAGTGGGGCTTATGTCCCGCTGAGCTGCAAACTCATTGAACAGGTAGGTTATTCCAGTATCATACATAGCCTGTTATCCACCTGTGTCTGCCTAATGTGATGATCAGACCCAGGAGCACATCTTCCTCATGCTGTGTCTCATGAACAGGTATTAGAGCGTGATTGCTGGACAGGGCTAGAAGAAGTCACCAGGATGCTGAATAGCCAGGAGTTTGCTGTCACAGGTGAGACATTTGGGTTTGAAATATAGATATATTATGCATTAAGTTCACATCATAGCAGTGGGGATCTACAGTTAGTAAACTGTATTGAGTATTCAGGTACTTTAACTTCTTTCTTTCCAAGCTGGCAGCAATGGAGCAAAGACAGATGCCCAGCGTATCATCCTGGTCATGTTCCTGGGAGGCTGCACATTCTCTGAGATCTCAGCTCTGCGCTTCTTAGGCAAAGAGAAAGGTAAATAATAACCTGAATAATAACAAACACAAATTCTGATGTTCTACACTATCTATTTAATATATGTACATACTAATAAACCTTCTATTACTTTTTAGGTTTAAAATTTATTGTAGTTACAACCGCCATAACAAATAGTGCCAGACTGCTGGAGGCTTTGTTGGACAACCATGTATGAGTTGTCATTCCAAAGTGAACAGGCTGCAGTTTGCCCTGGCAGGCAGCTGAGAAGGACACCACCCAGATAACGACAAGGAGTCGACACTTTTTGTTATCAAATGCTGACATTCCAGTGCATTCCCGTTAGAGATTGTAAATACTGCAATGCTGAACGATATTCTGGATAAATGTAAAATAAACATATACTGTAATTTTAAAATGTGTTTGGTGCATTGTGCTTGTTTGATCGTTTGAATGAATAAAGGAGGGTTTTGAAAACGCTGTTTATTTCACGCCCGTTTCGATACGTTTGTTGCTCATCCGCACCGGTCCACCCCACGATGCACCTTGTTGGAACGATATAATTAGTTTCTATACATTCAAAATCGAATGAAACATTTGCGGTTGAAATTATACAAAATATCTTGATCATGACAGATTAACACAACTATTACATTTAAAACAAATTCAAACATAGCTGTACCCACTTCCCACCCCGCACAACGGTCTGACCAATTATTCGGTCTAAACCAAAACAGGCACACCCAATGACACAGTCGCTGCCCATAGCCAATGAGAGTCAAGACTGCATTTTGATGCGTATTTTGAATGAGACAGAAACGGCTTCGAGAATTAGTAGTGCACTGAAGTTACTGTACAACAAGGGCTTTGAAAGTTGTTAAACTAGATAGAAAAATATCACATTTTGGATGTATAAGTGTTACAGCTCTTCACAAGAACAAATCTAATAATACTGGAACTTCACGATGAGAAAGAGGTATTTTGAAATATCTGACTTGATGCAATCCATGGAATGTCAAATGCTAAGCAACACATCACATTTTAGCAGCAATAGCTAGCATGCATGGTTGCCTACCACTTGTTGCATGTCTTGCTATCTAAATGTTAGTTAGTTGGTTCAAACAAATGTCTTATTTACGTGTAGCGGAAATCTATCACAACAAGATCTTTTGTGGTATTTGTTAGCTCCTACAACTAGTAGTACAGTAGTTTGTTAGACACATTGTTTGACAGAGCTAGGATGGTTACAGTAGTTTAACACCCAAACAGTCATCCAGTAGCAGGGTGATGAGACCAACCCCCTTTTCTCTCTCTTGTCCCAGTGAGGTGCTCGCAGCTGAGTCTGTGGCATGCCTGAATAAAGCTCTGTGCCACCTGAAGGACATCTGGGAGGAGATTGGTATTCCGGAGGACCAGAGACTGCAGAGAACTAATGTTGTCAAAAACCACATTCAAGTGAGTCATAAAGATTCTATCTAGTTAGGAATTGAAAATGTCCTTCTGAACTGACCCAGACTGTACCTTCATGCTGCAAGTGGTGCACCTGTTCACCCCATGGCGATAATACTAATCTGCATGCATATGCTGAGATTATCAGAGTATCTGGCATTATATTATCTATCAAATTGTTCAGATGCTGATTCAATATACTAATGTCATAGGGGATGTTGGACATGATGATTGCTGAGGAGGAATCTCTAAAAAAAAGACTGATCAGCAGCCTTGAAACATGCCGGAAAGAGCTGGAAACACTCACCCTGGAACTGCAGTTTCCTCCATTTGAGGTAGGGTTTTTAGTCAGTGAGACATATTGTGACAACTGTCTTGCGGGATACCATCCAACCCGTTTGAAATGTGATGCATATTTATTTGACCCCTACTCCCCTGTGTTGCACACCTGCCCAGGAGGAGAAGGGTAATAGCATGCTCCAGCAGGAGAAAGACATCCGCACGCGAGTGGAGATCCTGGTGAAGGAGAGGAGCCAGAGGATGCAGCAGCTGAAAGCCCTGGTTGAGCAAGACCAGGACCTGTCTGATATCCTGTGCTCCCAGGCCTACGCCATCACCCCCAACTGCGTCCCCTCTATGGAGCAGCTGGACAGCTTCCGCCGGCACATCTCTAACCAGATGGCAGAGAAGGTGACTGTCAATTCTTAAGATCAACACAGACGGTATGAATACTCTGTTTCCGAGTTCCGACTTGAGAGGACATGTTTAATGTGTCTGTTGTCCTTTTTGTATTGATATTGTTTATGCTGGCTGACGTCTATTCATCTGGAAGGGAAGATCATGATTGTGTCTGTGTTCAGGGGAGGAGGCGGGCAGAGTTTGTGGACGTCAAGAGGCAGATCATCCTGTGTATGGAGGACCTGGATCAGCTTCCTGAGACGAGCTTCGAGAAGGACATTGTTTGTGAAGATGAGGACGCGTTCTGCCTGTCCAGAGAAAACATTACCTCACTCAAACTCCTCCTCTGCCAGGTCAGTCAGTTAGTAAAGTCATGGACTTATAATATTTGCTTATCACTCATTTTATGCTGTTGAGATGACTGCTCTGCCATTGAGCTAACTGTAATTTGTGCTGTGTTGTGTGTTTAGCTGGAGGCGAGGAAGGCTGAGAACGAGGCTGTGTGCGAGAGTCATAGAGAGAAGATCCAGGAGCTTTGGTCCAGGCTGCAGGTCCCCCAGGAGGAAAGAGAGGCCTTCTCTGAACACATGGTTACCTCCAAGAAGAGGAATCTGGAAGCAGTCAGTAAAAACTCGACCTTGTGGTGTAGTTCATATTACTGACAGATGGTTTTTCCGAGGTCTGCGTCAGGCATTCCAAACCCCACACGTGATGTGTTTGGAGCACGGGCACCCAAAAGTGTATTCTATAACCAGGAGATGTTTTCTTCTCTTGTCAGTTGCAAGCGGAGGTCCAGCGTCTGGAGGAGATAAAGCTACGAAACATTGTTAATGTCATTGAGGCCATTCGCTCGGAGATAGCCGTGCTCTGGGAGAAGTGCTTCTTCAGCACCGACCAGCGGCAGGCCTTTCTGGCATACTTCAGTGGTGAGTGGTACCTAAGAACTGTATTTTTAAGGGGTTCATTTTCAATGGTTTGCAGTGTTACAAATGAGCTCTCTTTTCATCCCCCTAGAGGAGTTCACTGAGGAGCTGCTGAGCCTGCATGAGGCTGAAATCCTGCATTTGAAACGGCACTATGAGGAGCACCAGGAGTTGTTTGAAGGAGTCCACCGCTGGGAGAACAGCTGGAGACTCTTCCTGGAGCTGGAGGTGAGCAGCACCATGACCCCACTGGGGCTTGCTTTACAACGGCACAGAGCAGGCCGTGTCAGACCTGTTTAAGTTAACGTCAAGTCCCTTGCTCTTTCAATCCTGAAAGAAAAAAGCCACAGATCCCAGCAGATTCACCAACCGAGGAGGAAACCTCCTCAAGGAAGAGAAGCAGAGGTCAGAGTTGCACAAAAGCCTTCCGAAGGTAAGAGGATACAAACAAATATTTATACCCTCTGCAACAACCAAGTGCGTTTCTGTAAGGAGCGAAAGGCGTCCTTGTTCAATGTTAAAGGGTGTCGTCTGTCTATGTTTTGGTTTTTCAGCTTGAGAAAAAGCTGAAGGCCCAGATTGATGTTTGGGAGTTGGAGCAGGGCAGGGAGTTCCTGGTCCATGAACAGAAGTTCCTGCCGTTTGTGGAGGAGCAGTGGGAGCTGCACCGCATTGAGAAGGAAAGAGAGAAACTGGAGAGGGTGAGGAAGTAGCTCTGTTTGTAATCACAAGCTCTCTGGATTACACCTAAGATATGATCCATCACTGTACCCACATTTTCTACAGCATCTGAAGAAGAACAAACAGACCGAAGAGGATATGCTCTATGGGACATCTGTCCGAACTCCAACCAAACGAAGATTCCTTGGCACTGCTACCCCCGGTAAAACACGAAAGGTATCATAACCACTAATGTGTACTTCAAGCCTTTGTATCAATTGCATGGCCCTATTTCATATTATGTGAATATAACAAGTGGACAAATAGTTAGCCTGAATGCTTGTTTGTCTCCTTAAACCATAACTAACAGTTCCAACAAATCAGATCAAGTTACTTTAGTTTCACTATTCTAATATGTTGGCTTGGCGATGGCCTCACTAACTGCTGTTTCTTTCTCAGCTTAACGCTACCTCCAGCACCTCTAGTGCCAACTCTAACAGCACTATGCGCTCAGTCTATGGTGGGACTGTCTGCCACTCACCTATGTCCCGCCCCCCACTGTCAGCAAACAAGGTCTGTGCAGTGTGTATAAATTGTGCAGAATAGTGACTTATGATGGAAATATTTTGAAAAGATTTGTACTAACCTCACCATCCACATGAATGCAATGAAATGTCCTTAGTTGGTCTTGGTTGTGAGTGATTGTTGTGGCTCATCCTTCTGTGTGTTTTCCCCAGGGCCCTGGAGCACGGACCCCAGGACGTAGCAGAGCCCCTCACGGAGGTCTGCAGGAGCGTCAGAAGGAGAACATAGCCCAGGTGAATGTGTCTCCTTTGTGTGGAGGGCTGCGGACCACTGCTAGTCCACAGCGCACCATCAGTATTCACTCTGTTGCCAGCACCTACTCAGAGTTTGCGGTAATTTGGATGTTTAATTTTTCCACCCTAATCCTTCACGTTCTCCTTTGAATTCTCAGCAGCAACACACAGTCTAGTCAGAATGGGTGTGGGTAGTTTGAAAATAACAGTAATTTTGGTTTTGTTTTAGAAAGACTTAAGCAATCCTGAATCTATTCAGTCAAGGTTTGTCTGAACATACATTTCTCAAGAAGTTGTTCTCATCAGCAGTGTCTTAAACTAAACTAACTGTTATGATTAACCACCTGCATTCATAGTCTGTAAGTGCATTCTTGTTAGCCAAAATGCATGCCATTAGGCAAGGCTGTGTGATGCTGTGGTATTGTTTTCCCCACCTTCAACCATCAATAACTCTTCCCTATCTAACAACTTTCCCGTTTTTCCCTGATCCATTTTTATTTTCATTGATGTCACATTGTCACTCTTTATTGACATGGAAGTATTTTTGTTGTTGTTTTGGACCGTTTGTGATCTGCCATTGCTAATGTCAGTCTTCCTCCTACCACAGAGAGATCTCTCCAAGGCCTCCAACACCAAATGCAAGCCAGTTATCCTGAACTCCACCATTACTCACCTTTGATCTACTTGGACAATGACAGAATAACTAGAATGACATCACACTCCATTCTAGTCATGAACAACTGTTTCTGATGGGAATCACTACCTTTTTGTTGGCGTTTGTCTGTTCCGATTTGTAAATGATAGTAGTAATATACGTATAATATATGTAGTAAGTGTTTTGGACAAATATTGTAAGTAGGTCTATGTGTTATGAATTGTATCATATTGCAACTAACACTTTTTTAGCTTTTCAAGAATGTACTGAAAAGCATGTGTATTGTATTCAGGTAAGATGTAGTATAAAACGTTTCATCCTATATCTGGTCCTGCACTTAGTAGTAAAAGAAGAAGATTTAGGGGGAGACAGAGTTCTTTCCTTCATGCAAAATGGGCTTTCCATGTGGGTATACTAAAACGTGAAACACTGATCATGAATACTTTGCACACTATCTATTTACTGTTGTATATTTTAGTTTTTCACTCATGCTATATTCCATCACCCTTTCATTAAGTGGCATACGTTTAACCGGTATCTAGGCTATATTCATTTTTGAGTAAATGCTGTTACAGTATGATTCGTTTAAATGCTGACATAGGTTCATACCTACTGTTACAGTATGCTCTGGGAAATTGGGGGGAAATACATTTTTATTATATTGTTATGTAATGGGTTAAATTAATCAAATGATGTTCGTTTTGCAGACCCGATGGTATTCAAATAAACATTTTGGTTTGATTTGGCATACCAAAGCTTGTTACCGGTATTCAAATATAATCTTGAAAAAAAATCAGTTGTGCGTCGTCTTTTTCCACCCCGGATATGTTCAGATGGGAAGCAATTTGAGGGCGGACGGTTATCAGGAAGTACGTTTTGTAGTCCCCAGGTTGCAACATTGCAATATAGATTTTTATAAACACATGGTTTTAATGGATCACTTTGAAGAGGATTTAGTTGCAGCATTACGAGCAATAGTCAAGGATGGAAATTGGCAATGTGTAGGGGATACATTGAATTTTGAGCAAACATGTACAAAGTAAGTCATTTGCTAACATGCTTTCTACTGGAAACCCTGTTAGATGTCTTTGTGACTACTGTGTGAATTCTTTGTTGCTTTAAGAAAACCTCTGACCTCTTTGTTAATGTAAACTGGTCAATATACATGTCGACCTTACTTCAGGCTGTATTCTGAAGATGGTGAACACATAGTACTTGTCCATACCGAAAATGATACTTTCTGGGCGATGGATTCCTCCTGCCCTCATGAAGGTAACAGGCTTACAATCATTCATAAGTTTGTTTTAGGTTTGATATATTTAGTAAAAAATGTGTGTATATATATAAATGTTGTATAATTTCCCCCCCAGACAATAAACGTACTCATGAGACGTCTAACTCTGGTGCTTTGATTAGGTGGCCCCCTGGACCTGGGTGATATAGAGGACCTTGGGGATGGAAAGCTAGCTCTGGTCTGCCCCTGGCACCACTTTGACTTCTGTCTGGAGACTGGGGTCTCCACTACTGGGCTGCAGGTAGGAAAAGTGATCTCAAGCAACAGCGTGATTTGGATATTTGAACATATTTTATGTAACTTAGTATGACATCTGTTTTTTATAGAACCAGGTGTATGATGTCAGAGTGGTGGAAGACAAGGTGTATGTGAACACACAGAATTCCCTGTCCCTGACCCCCATTCCAGTGGCAAAAACAGCCTCTATAGGTGCAGTATGGCACTGAGCCATCTAAAAAATAAAACAAAACAATTTGCCAATACAATATGACTAATCTTTTGTTTGTTGTTGCTTCAGGCCAAGTGTCACCAGAGAACAACAAGTTATCTCCCTCTAAGGACACGCTGTGTTTCTGGGCAACCAAGATTCTGTGTACTCCTGATCCCAAAGAGAAAGCAAGCAGATTAGTACCACACCATTTCCATCTCAGAATGAAAGACACATTGTCTGGGATGCAGACATGTTTCTCAGACAGTTGATGTATAAATGAGCCCTGTGCTTCTTCTCCAGGTTAGCCTGACACTGGAGGTGCAGGAGCGGTGGTGCTCAGGAGGGATAACGGAGGTGGGCCAGGCCACACCCCCAGCCCAGCCCAGCAGGAAGGACACCCTGACTGTGTTGCAGCCAGGGAAAATCAAACGTGGCAAAGGAGGCACACAGGTCCGTGTGTGCGACACAAACCTCTTTGGCTAACCAGACAGATATGTCAAAGCACAACGTGACATTGTGCTGAATGCTTCCAACTTCTGTGTGGCCAGGCCAGCAGGATAGCTCTGCTCCATTCCCTGGCTAACATAGAGCAGTGGGCCATCGACCTGTCCTGGGATGTCATCGCCAGATTCTCCACAGTTCGACTGGACACTGGAGAGCCTCTGCCTCGACAGTTCTTCAGCGATTTTGTCAAAGTGGCTGGGGACGAGGCCAAGGTCAGTGTGACACAATGATTGGTCAGATCACAGACAGGCACAGTCGATAATAGAAAGATTGCTACTTACTGGTCATACAATCAGTATGTGATATATTCAACAGCATTATCACCTGTTGGAGACGAGGATCACAGAACTTGGGAGTTTCTTTGGAGCTTTGCCTGTACACAACGGTAGGTACAGTGAGCATTTCACTTCATGAATGTAACATTCAACTGAAGAACAGGGAGTTGTTTTAACCTTCACTTGTCTCTACAGGACTGTGGCAGTCAGCGACAGATACGTCACATGACCTTCTAGCGAGGCTTGCTATCGTGCACATGGTGCATGAGGCCAGGTAAACAAGCAGACTGGCTTAGAGGATTTTTTTTTCTCACACGCGTCTTAAAATCTGTGAAAGGAAGATAGAAGCCTGCAGTGATAATCAGAATCATGTCTCAGTCTCTCGCTCCCTCTGTCCTCTTCAGAGGGTTAGATGTCCACCCCCAGACTCTGTCCCGCTTTGCTAGCCAGGGTGACACAGGCTCTGTGGATGTGCTGGAGGTGATATACAAAGATGAGATCACTCATGTGGCAGCAGGATTGCGGTGGTTCACTTACATCTGTTCAGAGGAAGGCCGGGTACGATCCCATAGACACAATACTTATTTCTAGCAGAAAATAAAGGTTTATATTCTGCCGAATACGGTACATATTAGTGGCTAAGCCTACTCTGGCCTTCTGTCCTGTATAGGATTGCTTGTCGATGTTCCATGACCTGGTAAAGCAGCACTTCAAAGGATACCTGAAACCTCCTTTTAACACAGAGGGCAGGACGACAGCAGGGATGACTGAGGAGGTACAGCTAAACACGTATCCTACATTTGTCTGCTTTATTTAAGTTCTTGAGCATGTTAAATCAAATCTTTCTTCTTCAGTGGTATGTGCCACTTGTCAAGCCACCAGTTTGACAGACCTCGCTGCGAGACACCAACTTTCCTGGGAAAATGCAAGACATCTCCAAAATAAAGTTGCATCTACAGTATAGGTACAATGTTACCAAGAAATGCTAAATCATCTGTAAGATATTGTAATGAAGCAAAAGGATGTAAGAAGTACTGTAAAAATGTGTTTATGCAAATACAATTATTTATATATTTAAGTGAATGTTCCAATGCTTTTGAGTCGCACTCCTGTAATTTGTGAAGAATGCCACTTTATTACATTCATGTTGATATTCAGTTGTCTTAAAACAGACAAAGAGAAATTATTTGCAAAGAATAATATTAACTACATGAAATGAGATGCCATTGTACAATGGTTACTACATCATGAGCCTTAATGGACAGTATGTTGTGTCGATGTGTTCTCTCTTATTGGCTGGAGCTCAGTTCTGTTCTTGTTGCTGAGAAACAGGCACTCCTCTGTCTGGTGAGAGGATCTCTTCTGAAAGCTCTGGTGGAGGTAGCCATTGTAGAAGTCTGTTGCAGACAGTCTCTTCTTTAGTATCACTGCCTTGAATCCCACCCAGCCATCCTACACCAGAGCCAGATGAACAATGTCATTCTCTTGGTATCATGTTGAAAGAGCCTTGCCGTGTAGCTGAATTGTTGTAGAATGACAAGTCAGGTCTAACAAGCAAGCTACTGTACTACATACCTTACAACAGACAGCCAGTGTGTCTAATTCTTTCTGGTAGCTGATGCATCCTGGAACTGGCTTCCTTCCTCTCCCTGCGGTCAAAATGAATCCAGTCAGTGTTGGTTTTCAATCTTACAACCCAAAAATGGTCTGATCATAAAACAAACTGGTACCTGAAAGAGATATATTGCATGTGCCGACAAAGTCCAACAACTTGACTGTTTTCCCCATCCAAATGGTCCTCAACGGGATCTGATAGGAGAATTGATGGAAATGTGTTACAACAGCAGCAAAATGGATGTTATCCTCCCCGGTATTACACATCAGATGAGTCTGTTCTTACTCGAGATCCAATAGCACGATACAGACGGTCAATTTGGGCACAGGTCTGCTCCTCCCACACCATCCAGCTCATAGACGAGTTGATTTTAGGTGCTGTGGGAAGCATGACACAAAAGCTCTGAGACATGTGTTTTGTGTCGGTATGCTTATACATGCTGGGAGACATCAACATGCTTACCTAATGTTGCACCCTCTTTGTCTTGCTCCCTTTGGTGTAATATTCTCTCGGGAAGGTTCTTCAAAGTCTCCATCAACTGCTCTTACAACAACAACAAAAAGACCTTGCTTTATATATATAAGTCATTTAAGGGTTTGCATGACAGGCTGATACCAGGTCTTGCATGTGCTCCAGTGACAGTAGTGTGATCTCTCTCACCAGGCCAGCTCCCTGGGCAGCCAGGGCTGCTCCTAGCTGGTCAGCAGTGCAGTTCTCAGGGATCTGGTGGAATCCCTGGTGAAGAATGGGACCCACATCAAACCTGCAGCAAACATGTCATGAATGAATTAGTGATCAGCTAATGTAATCATGCATCACCTCAACTGCCCTTCCTCCTTATATGATGTCCATAGACCTGGCAGACAACTAATCCCCTGTAAAGGACAGGTTCCTTTTACCTTTTGGCTCGTATTTGCATGACAGTGACCCCCGTGAAGGTGTCCCCATGCAGGATAGTGTGGAACACCGGAGCTGGGCCTCGCCACCTGGGGAGCAGGCTGGGGTGGACATTCAGGATCCCACTGGAGAACACACATGCACACATCTAGGATTGAAGTCTGGCTCAATGGGAAGATTTTTTTCAGGGCAGGCACTCAGTGACCTACAGCATTTCTGGTGTGTCACTGAGTGCACTGCACACATCAGTGTAACTCACTATGGAAACTGTTTGATTAGTGTCTCCCGGAGTAGGCAGCCAAAGGACACCACCACTCCAACATCAAACCGCCCCTGGAGATCTCCAAGAGGCCATGTGTGAACCGGGAGACTGTTCTCCTTAGCAAACCTCTTTACTGGGACATCATTATCTAGTGTGACAACCTCAAGTGACTCCACAACTCCATCACTGGACTTTCTGTAAAATAAACAAATCCCATATTATATAGCACCATATTAGAAAGGGGCCGGGATGGATTTCTGCATTAAGTTTCTGCTCATTCAAGAAGTCTGTGTTAGTGTTACCTGAACGTGGAGAGCAGTTTTAGGGATTCTACTGCAAAATCATCAGTGCCTAAGAACAATATTCTCCAAGGTGGTCCTGGTGTCGAATCCTTAAGGGTGCCAGCTGTCAGTGTCTGGTCAGGGATAGGTCCACCACATCTATGTTTGATATGGATTCTTCGATTACACAGTCGGACAGAAACATGTCTCTGTATGCAATAACTGCACATGTTATGGAGTATCTTCCAACCCATTTGTTTTGGACTGACAGTATTCCACATCTTCACCGACCTAAATGCAATAAACTTGATAATTGCATGAGCGGGAATATCAATCGCCCAATATATTTGATTCGACTACAGGATTAATACAAATAATGAATCGCTTAGCTGTATTTGGAAAGTCAGGCTACTGCTTCATCTGACACTCCTTCTACGGGCGCCGCCATGTTTTTCCTATCGTGAATTGCGTTTCCGGTCCCCTCGAAATAGATTCCGAATGGAAGCAAGTATTTTAACGCATGGTCCGTTGAACCTTAAGTAGTACTTTGTCATACCTGTCAGGCTGTCAGGGTCATTAAACCTCCATGAAACGCAGGTTTGACAGCCGTGTGTGCTTATCCACATAGTCTTCAACAAGTTGGGTAGGTCTCTAACCATTCATACATGGATCTTCTTTAAAGTTGATTAAATTGGTGACATCATTATTTATCCTGGAGGGGTATCACAACAATGAAAACTTCAGTTTGTCATGGAAAGCTATCATCAAGCATAGCCTACAACATAATCATTTATCAAAGGGCATTTTATAGTGGCATCAATATCATGCCATTTTCAAATCCTGTGATCTCTGTGTATATCTTAAATGACACAAAGGTCGTTCACCTCACACTGTAAGCCACACTTGTCGTAAAGAAATAAACACCTTTATTTTTTTCTTGTTTAACAACCAAATATTACGACATTTGCTTATGTGCCAGGTGTTTGACCGATGAGTCACTGACTGTTTTTCTGTCATCCCCTTAAATGGCAGTTACAAGGTTATAGCTAGGCTGACTAAACAGAAACTGGTCAAAGACCTTGTTAAATACAGGGCCAGCTCTCCATACTCTCCCAAATCACACAGTCAAAGCTTGATCTTTAGTTCATATGTTGAGTTGAAGAAAATAGATAGAAAATACTATGCAATAGACTTTTCTGGCCTTCCACTGTGCAGATAATAGAAAGGGGCATTTAATGTGAACCATCTATTCAACATTCAATTTGAGAGATTTCATGTTTTATGTATCTCACAATTGCTTCAAACTTTGTGACCCCTCAATTATTTTCAGATAATACCCTAGTTTACAGACACACTTAAACTTGAGTTAAAACTCATTGCTATCTTATTCCATTAAGTCTTACAGATTTCTGAATCAAGAGGCAATGAAAACGAATCCCCTCCCACTTGAACTTTGGAAAGCTTTCCTTCCCTGTGGTATATGTTGACAGGTAGAATCATGCTCTGTGCAGCTTTGCTCCCATGCCAGGCAGTCAGAGAAGGAATTCTACAGAGGTAAGTGAAGTCACCCGGGACGCAAAATACTGTGGAGTCATAACTGTTATATAAAAGAAGAAAAGTCTGCATATATATTAGTACATGGTTTTTGAAGCTTTGGGTCAAGAACATAATAGGACAACCACAGTTAGTCATCAAAATACATTTATTGTCTATTCTTCAAATGTAAATGTTTCTGTTTATTATTTATTTATTGCCAATGGTTCCACGCCACTTCACAAGACCTTATAAGGATGATGCTGGTTGGCAGTGTTTGTAACACAGTAAAAAATTTAAAAATTTAAGAAAATATCTCTACTTTCAAAGCAATGTTAAGTACAATTTCAACTGGTGCACAAATAAGGCAGTGCTTTGGATAAACGTTCCACCAGCAGGACTGGTGTACATTTTTCTGGTGTAACTAATTTGTTACCGACCACCCTCTGGTTTTAAGGAAACAGGGAAAGTAAACAGGGAAGGGAATGGTCTAAAATAACTTGAGTTGAATGTCCTGCTCAAGCTTAAGCAAATAAGCTCTAATGTGAATCTATTGGAAAACAGCTGATTATGAATTTGGAATGGGATTCTGTATTTCTTTTGGATTAAGTAATATAACATGTTACACAAATGAATCCATGTAATGTATATTTATGTTATTCCTTAATGCAGATTTAGCCAACCAGACATGATGTATGGTTGGATGGCACTCTGTCTTGTCCTTCCAGGTAATGTTACAATCCTAATAATAGGTAATCTCCACCTAATCTTGAGTCATATGGTCATAAGACCATAGAAACTAGTAAAAGCCTGTTGGGTTTGTGCAATATCAAACATGTCCAAATACATTTTCAGGGACAAGCAGCTTCATGATCCACAACACAGTTCACAGCTTGTGCCTTGAAGACTCCAAAACTGGCTGGGTTCAGCTGAAGAAGTGCAGCCTTGACTCAGACCTTCAGCAGTGGGTGTGGAGGGACCCCAATATCCTGGAGAGTGTGGTCACATCCAGGTGCCTGTCGGGCTACCACACCGATCCTGTCCAGACGGTGCCCTGTGAAGGGGGGGAGGAGGGAGGAGAGAGGGAGGGCAATGGACTCAAGTGGGATTGTGAGGGTAACAGACTGATGAGCCGGCACTTGTCTCTAGAGCTGTCCACAGATGGGAAACGCCTGACTCTGTCACCCCGGAGTAAACAGTCCAAGTGGAGGTCTCTGGATGAAGGGGACATCTGCCAGGAGAGGCTTAGTGAGTCCAGCACACAATCAGTGACACTCAATTACTGTGTGAACAGAAAACCTTGTTTAAACTATGACGAAGCATAAAAATTTATGTGGAAGGTTGTCCACCATTTGTGTCCTCCATCTTGTTACAGCAGAGCTACAACATGTGCATGTGTTTGTATTGGCTCCCCACAGGATCCAAAAGGGCATCCTCCGATGAGCAAGACGAGTTTGAAGTGAGGGAGGGGGGAGCGGAGATGAGCGCAGCCGCCATGACTGAGGAACAGAGAGAGTTTTTAAAATGGTTTTATCGCACGGAAGACCGTAAGTGATACTGCTGATGTGTTCTGTGACAGTGGTGCTAAATGTTTTAACACAGAAAAACAGAACCTTTTTTCATTTATTGGTTCCCTTCAGTATTTGGAAACACATTTATCAGGACTTTGGATATAGTTGTTCCCTTGTACTTGGTTAACTAGTTTGAGATAGGAGGAACAGCTTAACAAGGTCACTACCCTACTTGACATACTACTAACGATGCATCCTCATGCCTTCCACCATAAAAGGTTGTGGTAATAAAAGAAGGTTTTGCTCAAATTTACATGGCCATAAAGTTTTATTCCCTAAGTCTTTAAAGAAGTTGTTAAGTGCACACTTGGAGCAAGTTCAAAAGCAGTCTTTGACGTCTCTGAAAGGTCCTGGGTGTACAGTCTGTCTTTTAATATTTATTCTACGGATGGGTGATAAGATGTCTTTGTTCAGTAGTGTGTGTCTCTCATTTTCATAGCAACGCGATGGAAGTTGGCGATGCTGGCTCTGTCCTTTGGGGCTCTCCTCCTTGGTTGCCTGCTCCTAGGCATGGGCTCCATGGCTAACAAGTAAGACATCTTAGAATCCTTGGTGGACTACATATGCCCACATGGAACTCATTGACACACATCCAATTACCCAAGTTTGGGTGACGGCTCCATGACGGCTCTCTCTCTCTCTCTCTCTCACACAGAAACAGGAAGAAGATAGCCAAGTATAAGGCTGCAGCTGCTCTGGCTCAGAGGTCAGAGGGTGAAGAACTCCAGGTCTTCACTACAACCACAGAGGTCAATGCCACCCATAGCACCCCCACTCAGGTCAGGACACTGTCAGAGAGTGTGGTGCAGCAAATCCAACCTCAACAAGACTGCGGGGAAACAGACAGGCTTAAACCTGGAGAAATCATGGTGACCTGGAAGAACGGAGACGTCTCCAATCTGTACCCTGAACCTGCAGCAGAGCTGGAGGAGGAGGAGGAAAGACAAGAGGTGGAGACAGAAGTGGTGGAGACAGACGTGGTGGAAACTGAGGAGGTGGAGAAGAAGGAGGAGGAGGTAGAGATTGAGGTGGATGAGGCAGAGGCAGAGGCAGCAGTGTTGATGGGGGAGAAAGAGGGCCAGTGATGGAATTATGGACGAGAGGAAGAAAAAGAAAAGCAAAACTGTACTGAAACCCATTGGGTAACTCCAGAGTAGATGATGAAATTCTGGAAAGAGGGACGGTGATATTTAAAATGTTTAAAACATACTCTAATAACAACATGATAAAGGCTAGGACAGTTTACTTGCTTGAAAATCCTTGAATTGTAAAATTGTATGCGAGTTGTATTAAAAATGTAGTGATGTATAATAAGCACTCAAATAAGTGCTTCTGAAGAATACGTTTTAATTTGGTTTGTTTGAGTATGTTAAACATTTTATATATATGGTGTGTGTATTTATCACTGCTTGATAGCATCCCCTCATATCTGTTTTTACAAAACAGTAATAAAATATAAAGTGATCATGTCTGTCCCTTTCCTTTTAGTACTTCAGTAACATGCAGTACATGGACACACAAAAAAAGTGCACAAGCATTTTCACAAAGATCTAAAAAGGTTTTGTGAAAGTTCAGTTTTGCATGTAGTTACCCTAATACACCATCAGAGGGCACCATCATGTCAAAAATTCAAAGTGAAACTACAACATGGCATTTTAAAATTCATAGTTAGTGTGCCAGTAAGGCACATGGGAACATATCAGCATTCATTAGGACACAATCAGTGTAAGTCCAGTATAAAGAATTCTCTCTGAGAAGTATGTAGCATTGTTGCTAGTTCTGTTCACTGAAAGGTCACTGTAGCTTTGGTCCACATCCAGTGACCCTGGCAATGACATCACTGATCAAGGTTGTATACTGTATAAATCCTATGTGTCCTGCAGTCTGCTCTGTATGTTCATGCACTTGTTGCTTGTTTCGCATCCCAATTCATGCCAATCCATCAACACCTTACATCATTCTCCTCTCCCTGAAGGAAAATGGTCATCCTGCTCCATCCATTAGAATATCTTGAACCCTTTGAGCAGGGTGAGTGTGGGAGCCCTGCGTTTGCTCTGGGCTCTGGAGGACTTCACTGTGACCAGCTTGGCGGTGGTGGGGGCTGGTAGCTCCGTGTAGCGGGGGCTGGCGAAAGAGGCAGCCGAGGAAAGGCTCACCAGGGGCTTGTCCTCGCTGATGTACAGAGGTCGTAACGGGGAGCTTCGCTCGCCCTCCCGCCTGGCTTCCTTCACTGCCTCGTGGAAGACCCTCTGCACCGAGAGGAAGTCCAGACATGCAGAAACCTCGAAGAACAAGCAGCCGAAACGAGACGCCAGGGCCGAGCCATCGGACTGACTCACCTGCCTGGTTGAGGAAGGGAAAAGTGAGGGAGTCAGGTGGCTGAGCGGTTAGGGAATCGGGCTAGTAATCAGAAGGTTGCCGGTTCGATTAGCGGCCGTGCGAAATGACGTTGTGTCCTTGGGCAAGGCACTTCACCCTACTTGCCTCGGGGGAATGTCCCTGTACTCACTGTAAGTCACTCTGGATAAGAGCATCTGCTAAATGTAAGAAGTTAAAGGATAAGATGCCAATTTTAAACAAAGCCAAGTTTAAACAATATCATACACTATCAAGAGAAATAATCAACCTCAAATCCTGCTATTCATCCCCTCTGCTTGACATCCTCTACTAAACATTAGTCTTCTGAATAAACAGCAGCAAAGACACAGCAGTCCCAGCCTGCTTCACGATCTGCAGAAATAAAGCATGCAACGTGCCCTTGTAACGGGTGTGAACCTGTGAAACTTACTCCTCAGGTATGTAATGGGCTACCCGCATCAACGATTAGCTAGCTTTTCTTTGGCGTAGCTGGTAGTGGTCGCGCTTGGCAAGTCAGAGGTCGTGCGTTCGAGCCCAGCGAGTGGCGAACGACGCCTTGTAGTGACGGAGCGTGGCCACGTCCGTTGCATACCGTCACACCCTGACGCATTCCCTCCACTAACCTCCCATGTTCTGGTTGTGATGTTGATGAGACTCTGCACTCCAGACCTCCTCACATCCCCTGTGTGGTTGTCCCTTCAAACAGTACTGAGAGCTCCAGGAGGCCCCACCCACCTGTATCTCTCCATATCTAGCTTGTTTCCCAGCAGGATGATGGGGGTGTAAGGCTGGAGGGCTTTAGTGTGCAGGGTGATGGTCTGCAGGTACTGCTGGCATCCCTCGAAGCTCAGTCTGTTGTCTATGCTGTAGACCACCAGGAAGGCATTGGCCCAGGTGAGGTAGCGCTCACAGTTCACAGGACCATCCTATAGAGAGGTAGACAGCATGGCGGATCACTCAGCCTGGTCTGCAGCTGGGAGATCATGAGTGAGGCTGTTTGTAAAACGTGTTTGTTCATACCTGGTCAGCGGTATCCATCACTTTCACCACCACTGGCTGTTGGTCTACAATCTCCTCAGTGGAATAGGTATCCTCTAGGAAGTTGGACAAAAGAAAACAAGTTCTTCAGGAAATGTCCAGTCAGGAACTGAAACCAAGAGGATATGTCATCGTTGTTGTTTTCATTATGAAGACTGAACATTTTTACCGAGATTGGGGTCGTATTCACTGATGAAGCGCTTTGTGAGAAACTTCACAGTCAACGCTGCAAAGCAGAAAAACACATCCTGTTTAGATTCAGGCTTACATTACATGTCTGTCAAACTGTCTTTAAATCTGGGGTCTACACTTGGAGCATGAGAAACCACCCGACATAAACACTCCCATGATATTTGGTATCAGATTTCTGTAATAACAAACCACTCAAAACTGTAGAATACAAACACAATTATTGTCCAGCTTTGCCAAATAGGACTCAGCCAAACATTTATTTATCAATTATGTTATTATGTGTTGGGAGGATATTACAATTTTTTTTCAAAATATTTTTTCAATATTAACTTGGCAGAAAGGAACCTGAACAAACCTGATTTTCCAGAACCCATCACTCCGAGAACCACCACGTTACACTCAGGTTGACCCCGCTCAGGAACAGCGGCAAAATTGCAAGTCCTTGACTTCCCAAACATCATCCTTGTTGACGGAATTACAATAACCTCCTCAATTTGGTCAAGAAAGTACTAAAAAGTGTAACACTTGTAGTAATCTATCGTTCATAATAATAATACAAATAGTTACGACCTCGATTGCAAATGTATCGAGGAAATGTGTTCAGTTTATCAATGCATTTCTATGGTATCTAGATTTTTCTAAATTGCTGGAGTCGTGAAACAACGAAGTCGTAATTGCGTGTCAAATTCATTTCAACTGATCAAAGTCCATAATGAAGAAAATATCCCAAATACTTTCTGGAAGACTCGTAAATGTCCCGTGCTGCCTGTTCGTGCGAGAAGTGATATGCACAACCGAAGGAAGGACCAGGCGTGGACTTGAGAAATCGAGGAAAATTAGAAGAAGAATGTTTCTGCTTACGTACATGATTGACTGGGCATCTCCTTTTATGGAGACTGGCTTAAGGTCAACACACAATAGCCGGATTTTTCTGTGTGGGTTAATAATTGGATCAAAGCTATTTAATGTTTTTGCCCTTTGCAAGACGAGAGCAGTTCTATACACATACAATACCTGTGCAGTTATGTAAATAACTAAAAGTTTTAACTTAATGAAACTCCCAATATTATGAAAAAAAAACTGCTGTGATTTTAAACACTGGAGATGAGCTGGTCCTGATTGTGACCAGATGTTACCCCCGGACCACAAGTTGTTTACTGCATTGCCATAAGCCCACAGTTTACCTGGTGGCCATACTCAACTCATAACTGGTCAATCTTCAGTGAGGTTCACATATTCGATACGTGAAGCTGGTTGATTACAGTAGCTGTCTGATACTGGCATGTCCAAAGACGTCATAACACAAATAATTGAATAACTCAGTTTCACTGCACTTTGTTTAAGTAAGCTTACTTACATTTGCATGCAAAAACCCTGCAAGTACACTGGGCCTAAGAATTGCAGAGCACTGTCACACAATACCGCGCAGTAGACAAGGACACCAAAATGGCATTGTCTCTATAACAACCTCAGGGAACAATCTATTGTTGTAGTTGAACTTTTACAACTGCTCTCAAGGACAAGCCCTGGCATTTTCCACTGGCACAAAACTGTCAGCCATAGACAAAGAGCCATAAATCAGCAGCATAACTGAGATGTACCCCATTCACACAACCACAGCCGTGTCCCCTTTCATCAGCTCAACACTGTTCTCCCTCTGCTGGCTGAGTGTCATGATCATAATGTATTAGAACTGCCACACGTCCCCTGGCTATGTATAGACACGGCTATTCTTGTAGCCGTGAAGAGAAATACAAATACAGTGGGTAGCCAGTCAAGTACATCTGTTCCGGACAGTGACGGTTCAGTTGAGCTGCTTCTCCGCCCTGACTGGAAGGAATGCCTTGACTAAATGCTTCTCGTATGGACATGAGGTACTCCGGTTGTTGTCCTTATTTCCTCTGTGTCATTTTTCCATTTGGCTTCTGGCGGGGATGAAAATCGATGGCGGCGTGATGATGGAGCCTAGCAGCTGTCTGGGCTCAGGGGCTGATGGTGAGGAGCCAGCCCCGGTCCAGCCTCCACAGCCTGTCGGGATGGACGTCCTCAAAGTGAGAGTAGATGAGACGGTTTTTGTGGTGGACAAAGCCCTCGTCACTCAACACTGTGAGTACTTCCGAGCCCTTTTCCAGTCTGGAATGCGTGAATGCCAGCAGGAGGAGATCCACCTGAGGGAGCTGGGGGCGGGGGGGTTTCTGATGGCCCTGCGTGTCCTGAGCGGGGAGAGGCCCATGCTCAGCGGAGACGAGATTGTCGAGGCCATCGAGTGTGCCTCTTTCCTCCAGGTGGACTCCCTCACGAAACACCTCATAAATATCCTTAACTCTGACAACTGTGTGCTCATGTACCACACGGCGGCTACCTACGGGCAGCGGCAGCTCTCCCACAGCGCCGCTCTGTTTATCAGAGACATGGACTCTGAACTGAGAGAAGAACTGGGCGCCTTGCCAAGAGAGCTGGTGGAATACATTGAGTCCCTCAGTCCCGGCAGATACATGGTGGTCTGCACCCATTCCCCTACCATCGAGCTGCTGCAGAACTCCCAGAGGACGGTCTGCTTCCTGGACGAAGAGGAGAGAGACTGGAAAGTCTTGACTCAGTTACCCGTGAATGCCAGCACAACCATGGCAGGGGTGACTGTCTTAGACAACAAACTGTACATCGTCGGAGGGGTGCATGACGTCAGCAAGAAAGTAGTAGACACTGGCTACTGCTACAGCCCGGAAAGTGACTCCTGGTCTCTGATCCCAAGCCCCCAGCAGCCCCGCTACAACTTCACTCTGATTGGACATGAAGGCTACCTCTATGCCTTGGGGGGGGAGTTTGAAAGGAAAGCCATGGCATCTGTGGAGCGGTACATGGTCTCTACAGGAACCTGGAGTTTTGCCTCCGACCTTCCCTGCCCTGTGGCCTCTGTGGTCTCAACCAAGGCCATGAGCAGGATCTTCATCAGCCTTTGGAAGTCTAAAGGTGCCACAGAGATCCAGGAGTATCTGCCTGAAAAGGACCGGTGGGTGGTGGAAACCACATTGGTCCGCCACCAGAGCTACGGTCACTGTATGGTAGCCCACAGGGACAATCTGTATGTGATAAGTAATGGTCCAGGCGAAGACTTCCTGCTGTGTGTGATGGACTGTTATAATCTCACTTCTGGCCAGTGGACGGCCATGCCAGGCCAGTATGGGAATAGTAAAGGGGCCCTATTCACAGCCGTGGTCATAGGAGATTCTGTTTTCACCCTCAACCGCAAGGTGACCACAGAGTACTCCATAGAGGAACACAGGTGGAGAATGAAGAGGGAGATGACTGGCTTTGGGAGGATTGGATCCATGTACACATTCCTCTTGAGGATGCCAAATGCCCAGCACCGCATTTTAGGAAACTCTCACGCTTTGATTGATGGTCTAAGTTATGGGACCCGTATTAACCACAGACCCAGGTCCTCTTTACAATGTTTGGACTAATTCCTTATCAATAGATTTCTTCATATGATGTCTCTACACCTAGTAGGCGGAGAGACTTGTTTAAAGTTAATGTTGTCCCCTTCATTTGCATTGGAAAGTGCAGTACAACCAGTGAAGCTGTGTCGAGTTTGATCATGCATACTGTATTTCAAATTAATCTTTCCATGGAAAGTAAGCAATGGTTTGTAATGTTCTTAAATATTTTTCCTGTTTTCACAACAAACAGGCTCTCTATGGCCCTAAGGTCCCAGTGGTATCACTGCTAGGACTCAAGGTTACATAGGGCCAGAATTTTTTTCACAGCAAGCCAACACTGCTGTAATTAGGGTATGTTTGCAGCTGTGTTTAGAAAGATCTCCCTAGATGGACACGTTTTGAAATCTAATGGGATAACCTGTGTAAGTAAGACATCATTCATTCGATAGATAACGCAAATACTTGGCCCCTGGCAAAAAAGATTGCAAGTAAGTGGAAGACTGGTATGTTATGAAGCAATAAAATATCATTAAAATCACATTGTCTTAAAGGTGAAGAATGTAATTAATGATGTTTTGTTCATTCCTTCACTAACATATTATATTATCATTAATTCCTAACAAGCAAAAAGAAACATATCTCAGAACCTTCCATGCATTCTGTGAGTGAAGTTTATTAATTGGAAAGTGATAAAAGAAATGCTGTCCTGGCCAAGCACATTGTCAAACACAAGCCCAGTCCATCATCAGAAGATACACATCTTTAATAGATGCCAGCGCTTCCCTTTGCTCTGCTCACATCTAAGACCCGCTGGGGCTTTGATAAGAACATAACAAAACTGGATTGTCACAGCCTGTAAAAGTGGGCACACATCACCAGAGAAGGCATGGCAAAAATGTGGATGTTCCTTCTTGAAATTAATCAAAGATGTACAGTTTCATAAGGCCACAACAAGACAAATGAGCACATGGCTTGGTAATCCTTTTATTATCAAGTTTCTTTAATTGTTGTTTTGTCCAACATTATAAACTACCAGCATTCTTAATATTTAGTACATTCTTTACACCATTTAACATGGAATCAGTCAAATAAAAAAAGAATACATGAAGGGCAATCATGTTTAAAATTCTAATGTACTTCAGATCGCTGCAGGACACCTGCTGAATGGATGAGAAACTGTTGGATGTCATATGTTTCCATACACATGCTTCCAACACCAGTCCTTTAGGGATTCAGGATTAGTTTAGACTATACCTTATGTGTAAGTGCAATAACCTTCAGTTTACCAAAGGAGAAAAATATACTAACAAAAGTAACTGAATACGTCTATATTTTACAAAGAAAATGTTGGATTATTGTATGGGAAACATCACAACCAAACATCTTAAAATGAAACAGTACCGAAGATGTGCTTTTCCTTGTTAAAGGCCACTGGTCGTTCTCTGCTGTATACTCTTGTGTACTATTGGGAATATTCACTTTGCAATTGAACAACAGCTCAATGTTCAGTGTGTTAATCGGTGTGTTAGTTTAGCCTTTATCAGGCCACACGCATCATGAGTTCCTCCAGAGCCCTTTCGCGATGGTTCTCGTGGACAAGCAGAACCTCCTTGATGGCGTTCTGTTGGAAGCCCATCTCGTTGAACTGGGTCAGCAGGTGAAGGAACTCCTCAGCCTGAGAGACAGGACAGACAGGAAAGCCTGGTCTGATACCTCTCTGGAATTAATCTTTTCTCCCAGGAAGTATTCTTTATCCCCTGTGAGTAATCTTTAGTGTACAGTCAAATCCTAAAGCAGATTTCATTATGCTGCTCCTAAAAGGTCTTTCACCTTGTGCTTGACTCTCTGATATGTTTGCTTACCTTTGTTTCGCAGTTCTGGAACATCTCCAGGGCCTCCTCCACCTGGGCCTCGTCGTAGCCCTGTTCACACAGCCGGTCACAAGCCACCAGGTAGCTCAGGATCTGCAGGAGGCCACAGAGCACATCAGAAGGATGGCACAACACACTTTGGTTTTTCTTTACACAAATTGCAGAGGGTAATACATGATCAATAGACATGGACCTGATAGAAGGTGACAACAATGTTATACTGTAAAATATGTAACACAGTATGAATACAGATGAAAGTATATATCTAGCTGATGGAGGGATTTGAGGGGTTCACTCTGAGGTCAGGGAAAAATGATACGAGATCAGAGGTGACTTGAAAGTTAATATCTGTTAAAGCAATGTGACTCCTGCCACAATGTACAAACTGGGAACCAAAATAATTTCACCCTGATTAATTAGATAATGAGTTGAGCCCTTTTAATGTTGCTTTGGTTAAGCTAATTCACCAGCTGTCTTCTCTATGTATGCTGACTGGGAGGAAGGGAGTAATGGAGACTTGAGACGAGTAAAGGAGACGAACCTTTAACCCAGCCTTAACAGAGTGGCCCATATTCCTAAACCATTAACAGTTTTGTCAAACTGATTAGATAATTACAACCACTTGTTGACAATCCTCAAAGACTGTTTTAATATTTGAAAGCAGTAAAGTAACTCAGCTATTCACTTATGTAGCCAGTAAACTCATCTAAAATGGCCTCTGAAGGACATGTAATGTCTCTCTCTCCACTCCTGCCCCTTCCTGTCCCTGCCCCCTCCCAACATACTGACATGGTCATTCACATCGCCTAAGCACACAGATAATCTTTCTACCCTTCCCCCCGCCCCCCCTCAAAAATAATCCTTATACCCCCACCTCCCACAGAATCCTTCTCGCCCCCCCCCCCACTCCTTGGACGCCTGCTGTCCCTGGTGGTCTGTGGCTCGCACTGGTCCTGGGGGAGAGTCTGTGTGACGCTGATGAGAAACTCGACTAACACAGAGCAGGTTGTGGAAACTCTGAGAGTCCGGGATCTATTATTACAATGCTGTATTTTTTTAATAATTTTTTTCCCTATAGGCAAACAGCGTCAGACCCTGGTGGCTGAAACCAGATGTTCTGTCATTAAATAGCCTGGCCAACACTGTGGTACCATTAGCTGGGAAAGGTGCTTCAAACAACGGAGCTTGCAGCCAGGAGGCAGAATTACATAAGTTAAATTAAAGGAGCTATGCAGATTCATTGGGGGGAAAATGGCCCTGTAGCAAGTTACAGAAACATAGGTCTTTTGGGTCTAAGCAATACATTCCTTTGATCACATTTTAAAACGTAATGTATTATTACGATATCAAGAATTAAGACTTCAGACTGAACCATCTTTGGAAAGAATAACAGATCCCAATCCAGGGGATAAGAGAGCCTGTGAACTCTTTGAACTGGTCTGCAGTCTGTTGTAGCACCAGAGGATTAGAGGTGGAGTATAAAGATCTGCTCTCTCCACTCCTGCAAGGGCCTCCTAAGCCCCTCGCAGACTACAGAGTGTGGCGAAAGAAGAAATCTAAGGCTGTGGTTCAACCACTAAGAGAGCCATGCTGCTTCTCCTTAGGTGTCAGATGTGTGAGAGACAGACCTGGTCTGGGCTCTGCTGACCCGCCTTCTGCAGGGCGATGATGGCTGTACGTAGAGGGTAGCCTCTCTCTGTGATCACCTCCAACAGCTCCCTCTCCTCCTGGCTCAGGGCAGACAGCAGCTCCACTGAGGAGTCCAGCACCCCCGTATGGGAGCACAGGGGCCTCAAGGCCCCTGAGGGAGGAGGGGGCAGGCAGGAGTAGGGGCTCAGAGACTGTGGGGAAACAGGAAACAGTGAGCGATTGATGGTGGCTGGCATGTATGTGTGTTTTGTGTATACATGACAAACAGTTGAAAAAGGGGAGATAATGCAAAAAGAGGTGTGCTGGGTAGTGAATATGTATGTGTGTGTGTGTGTGTGTATGTGTGTGTGTGTGTGTGTGTATGTGTGTGTTTGAGAGGGATGTTTGAACTGAAATGAGAGGATTGGGGTGCACAGAGAAATGGAAAGAATGACAGAACGAGGGTCATCCCCATGCTGGGCGAGGTTAACCCAGGAAATCCCGCCTCTATTTGATCTTTGAGTTTGTCTGGAGTCTGAAATCCTGACTAGCAGCATGTCCAGTGCATAGCATTGGAAACATGCAGGCAGTTCAGGAGATGACGTGGATTTCTACTCTGGGCAGATAAATAACTTTGAAAGGTTGTATTGCTGAGAAATCCATTTTCAGATTACTTCCACTTGCTAATCCTGATGAATTTGTAATAACTTGGGAGGATTCCAAGCACAGACTTTACACTATCTATTATTAGGCTACACATCATTTGAGAAATGTAATTTGAAAAAACACCAGTCAGTTGGGATCCATTCTCTCTACCAAAGGACGTAATGGTACATTAGCCTTTATAAACAATGACATGCCAAAAACAATGACTAACTCATATTCATTAAACTGTAAATTAATGTATATATATTTGTTAGTACTGTTTTAGATATACAGTAAATACTGTATTCAGAAATCTTAAAGTGAAAACAAGTTAAACAAATCTAGCTAGAAAGCTAACTTTAACAAGCTACTAGGATACCTCTGGAACTTTGTGTGGTGATTTAAGTCCCTCTATCATCTTTTCCAGGAGTGTGTAGAGCCAGTTATAGTAAGGCCGTGCCCTCCCTACTGAGGACAAGCGTTCTGGGCTTTGAGCTTTAAACATAGCCTGCCATGGGAAACAGACAGTGGGCCTCTCAGCTCCTCATCCTAGTGCAGGAAGACCGTTCCTCTTCCTACCCTAAACAGTTCCCACCATTTCCCATAAGCAGAGGATCATAAACAATCATTCAAAACCAAAACATGACAAAGGATTCAGGAGTGGTTCAAGGGTTGACTTACCGTGTATGAGGGTTTGTGGTGAGTGATGGAGGGGATTCTGTCCAGGGTGTGTGCCCGGGAGTTAGGAGGTCTATGCAAGGATGAGGAGGGAATGTTGGCATTGTAGCGGGAAGTCTCCAACACTGAGAGAGAGGACTGGCGAAGGTTCCTCCTGCGCTGGTGGGCCAGGCCACCCTGAGAGGCGGGCAGGTCGAGCAGGTTAGGTGAGGCGCCTTGTCTCTGGTCTGTTCGGATGGAACCTGAGCCTGAACCTTCACCCGAGGATCCATTATCTGAGGAAGGCCATTCTTCTTCTTCTGAGTAGCCCTCTCCTTCCTCCTCAGAGTCTGAGATGGCAAACTTCACCCTGGAGCGCAGGTGGGCTGGGTTGAGGCTGTGCGAGCGAGGCCGGGGGTTGGGTTCCCAGAAGTCGGAGCTGTGTCGACTGGCCAGACGGCTCTCTTGGGGGCTGCTGAACATCAGCCAGTAGGGGGGGCAGGAAGCCAGGACCTCAGAGGGGGAGTGGGGGACGGGGGTGCTGGACTGACTGGGGTAGCCACCCTGCAAGCCTGTCAGCACCCAGTTCTCCAGGCTGTACTCATACTGTCACAGAAAAAGAAGGACATGTCGGTGACTGTTAAGGCCTAGCGTCAATATGCCTTCTTGGTAATGTACCTCATCAAAGCTTCCTTCCATTCCTCCTTAAAGAGAGGCCTAGAATTTGGGCTGGTTGAAGCAGCAGAATAGAAACATGCCTTTCACTTGTATTTTCTCTAAATGTAAATCTAAATCTCTGTTATTGTGCAAGCTTTGTTCTAACCCTGAACGAGAACCCAGAACAGACTAACCAATGTCAGATGTTGTGCACTGAGACCTCTGTGATAAAAAGAAATCTAACATGATTTGGGTAAAACTTGGCAGGGATTTCAAAATGACAAGGTTTTTATTTATGTGATAAAACCATTTACTGTATGGACTGTGAGCAATCAGTCAACAAAGTCACAATGGGATTAGGTTTTGTCAGTCTAGCAGGGGGGAGGTTGGAGGTGACAGAGTATCATAATAATCCTAATTCATCTCAGACCATGGCAGGATACACTAAGTTTCCCATGACTTCAGGATAGTCCCTGACAGAAACTTCACAGACACCACAGACCAAGACACTAAAAACCATCATTACCTGTCTGTCATTACCTGTTTCCTGAGGAAATGTTTTTACTACTACAGTTAAGACACTGTAGTTGTTTAATATAACCCTAGGAGAGGACCCCAACCACACACACACCTCTGTCTCCTGCAGTATGGTGAGGTAGTCAGGGACTGTGATCTCCGGGGCTGTGACCAGGTCCACCTCCTCCTTGGCCTCCTCCAGGGTCCCCAGTGGGGTCTTGATAGGAACCTCATCCAGATTGCTCATTCTTTTGGTCACTGAAGAAGATGGGACAGCAGAAAGAGAAAGAGAGAGGGGGGGTGATAAGGTTAAATAAGGGTATAAATATTATAAATACTTATATTATGACAGCAATGCATGGTCATATATGACTATTTGGGATATTTTCTGCCGACCGAGTGTGGCTAGTACATTACATTACTCTTGTTAAGTTTGAGATTTGGCTGGCTGGATGTAAAGGTAAAGCAATCAGATCAATCCAAATCTCTGCTTGCTTCCCAGAAACACTGTGGTGTCACTCTTTCTCCTCTCTATTTTTGTTGATTCCGTTACACAATGTTGGTAGGAGCTGTCTACTAGTGGAAGATTAGGAAGGTATTATGACAGCACATGGCGAGCTCACAAACACCTCATGCTCCTCTTCTATTGGTTGAAGGGAAGTGAAACATGCACATACACATGTCAGACACATGAAAACACAAGCACACACTTCAGGGCTGGATCTACGAAACAGCAATCCACAGAGATCTTAGATCCCTTCAAATCAAAATAGCTAAAAGACAAGATTTGTCACTTTAAGTTGTTTTAGTCCTTTACGTAAGAAACAGCAGACAAATACACACTTCTGAGCTCAGTATGAGTGCCCAAATGTCAGCCCTGTAAGTCATGAGGTAGACACAAGGTGAAGGACAACTGGTAAATACACAACAGTAGGAAAGTCATTGGTCCCCAGTCCCACCTGGCTGGCAGAGTAACACAGCTGACTAGACAGATGGTTACAGATTAATTACTTTGACGAAGCATACAGGGCAGATGCTAAGTAAGCTCATTACCTTTACAAAGAAGAACAAAGGAAAGTTCTACAAGTTACATACTGTGGCATATGCATGGCAAACTGTGGTATTTAAGAAAAAATACCCATATTAAAACCATACACATGAAAATAAGGTAGGCTTACAAAGAGCGAGTTTAAAAACTATCCCAATATTGACAAGTTGTCAGACCAATGAAAACATAACTCCCATATCCAAAACAAAGGATTGCTGTATGGTTGTAATCTGACCAACAAAGATTCATAACACACCCTAAAGTCTACATTACCCACTGCCTCTGCATTGCTCAAAACACACCTGATGTCATCATCCCCATTTTAAAGTCCCCATGTCTTTTTGGGGGAATTTTTGAATTGGCTTGATAATAAAAGAATCATGTTGCAATTGTATAACACTTTCAAGTATACTTAAAAGTAAATCAGAGCACACAATTAAATATCCACAGTAATTAGTAACAGTTTGAATGTCCTAATCAAAAGGTAGAAAACAATATTAGCAAACTCTCCAACTGACAGCACCAATTCAAAACAGAGCACACAAGTCTCTCAAATGATACAATCTCAACAAACATGTGTACATACATGTCTTTTTCTTCAGAACAACTCCTTCTTCTCTCTTCAGGTGAGGGCTGTTGTATGGGTGAAAGGCTTGTTGATACCTCTACACTTGTTGTTCAGATCAGTGCATGTGGCTAATGAGGCGGGGCTGGTCTTGCTGAACCACTAATCTCCTGACATAACACACTGACATGCCTTCTGACCAGGTTACCTGCTGCCACAGCAAATGTCCACTACACTAGGCTCATTGCTTACAGCCTCCCCCTTGGTCTAACCTTTGCACTTGTAATGTGACCTTTGTCTGAACAATATTATGTATGAAGACGGTTGTGTGCCAACCAGTACACTATTCATTTGTTTTCCACAAGCTTGTCTGACAATGGCAAAATCTAAGACAGCTGGCTTTCCTAAACCCTCAGCTTGATCACAGTAAAAAAGAAGAAGATACGAACTTCTCCAGAGTAGCAGGTTTAGTGTTTCCCAGTATTCTGTCTGAGCAGGTAAACTGAGAGGTGATGTGACATGCAGCCAGACTCTGATGTCATTAAGTATCCTCCTTCGATAAGACTCCCATGTATGGTAAAAGCGGAATCAGTCATTGAAGTACTTTATTATTTGTACTTGATACACATTTGCATTGTGGCATTACACATATACAGAAACACTATATACACATATACAAATACCCTATACCTATATAAAAAAAGTGAACAATACAAAAGGGATTAACAATTATAAGAAATAATAGCCGTCATGTCAACTCACACAAAACTGTGAAAATAAATACCTTACTGCACCTGTTTTGGCATCATAACAACACTAGAAATAAGGGGTAGATAATAAAAAAAACTGCATTCTGCCTTTTGTGTTAATGACAAGCACCTGGCTGGGTAATGACCAGTCCCTTTGTCAGCTCTCCCAGTGGCTGTATAGCATCAGTCAGGGAGGCTGTTTCTGTCCAGGGCTGTGGCCCACACCTCGTCTGATGGGGGCTCTGGGAGGACCCATGTCTGGGGCACTGCAGTACCATCAGGATAGTCCACAGGAACAAGGCACATATCCCACTCTCTCCTGGAGAAACCAACATCAAAAGGACCAGTTATAGATGGGATTTATTTTGTGATCATGTCAAATCCAAGTATGTAGATAGCATGGAGAAAACAGACCGTATCTGGATCAAAGCTGGTACTGAACGCTCAGCCTGGGTGTAGTACTCCCTGAAGGGCTGTAGGGGGTGCTCAGCAGGCATCTCATCTGGGGACAGAAAATAGTTCATGAGTCATAAGTCCTGTTTAACTCCATTAAGTCCCAATCCACGTCAGGAAAAGAAACAACAATAGCCGTAGTATGGGATCACCACCTCCGAAGAGCATGACCTCCATCTCCCGCTTCTTCTTCACAAGTTTCTCCTGCTCCTTCTTCTGTCGTTTCTCCAGGTCTCTTTTGCGCTCCTCCTCCTGCTCTCCCTCCAGCATGACTCTCAGAGCGTTCTCCTCCGCAGCATACACGGCCGTCCTCTTCTTTATCAGCCCTCTGAGTCGCTCCACCTGTCCGTCAAACACCTCATCTGCCTCCTGCTCTGGGAAGATCCCTGACACACAAACACAGACAGGTTACTCACAGAAACACAGCGGCGACTATTTACATTTACAACACATGGTCAATAATCAAAATGTTTCTTCTCTTCTCACCCTTCCGAGACGCTGCCTCTTTCCTGAGTTTGCGCAGTTTCTCCAAAGAACGGAGGATGTCCAGCATTCTCTTTACATCTGCCTGCTTCTTCCTCACTTCAGAGAGAACTGCGTCTGCTGCCAACTTCAGCTCCTGCTCCTGTTGCATTAAAAGAGCACAGAAAAGCAGCAGTTAGACACTGCTTTGATTAACACTTACCAGCATCCATTGGCGTTAGCTTTTGTCACCACCTGCTGGTTAGAACACGAAGCTCCAAAAAGCACTATCCCCTAAAAACAAACCCCTTCATTGCCGAGTCAACCCACCCTCTTTTTCTCCTCCACTTCCTGTATGCGTTTCATCCTCCATTTGTCTATTGCTGCCTCTTTCTCAGCCATCTGTTCTTCTCTCATCTGTTTCTCTTCCAGGCTGACCAGTTTCCCTCGATGGCGTCTGGTTCTCCTCTTGCTGATGGAGGACAGCTTCTTTTTTAAACCTGCCACAAACTCAGGATCACTTAGCATCTTCAGTCTCTCTTGCAGGTCTTTTTTCACATTCAACGCTTCTGTGTAGGAGTCTGCCCAAGCACTATCATTCTCCAAATTACCTTTCAATGTTTCACATGCAATGGACAGCTTTGCGACAAGCTCAACTGCCCCGTAGATAGCATCTCTTACGTGAGGGACAGATACTTTTAAATTTGATTTCTTTTGTTCTGGAGTTTGGATAGTTTGCTTTACTCTGTTCCTCAAAAAACGTTGGAGCCATTGTTCATCCTGCATCCTGTGCTGGGCTTCTTCATCCAGAGGCTGTGCAGTCATGGCCTTGCCTGGGAATTGGAGCTCTTTACCCCGGGGAGCCCCAAAGGGAGATCTAAGGAGGGGTGTACGATCTTTAGAAAAACAGTGGTCTGGTTGGTCTACTCTACTGTTTGAGTGAAAGCCATATTGGCTGTCTAGTAAGCCTGTCCTGGGGTAGTTGGACTGTTGATCAAACGTCATTCGAATATTGGTACCTGCCAGGCCAGGTTGTGCATCACCTGCCCACGCTCTCCCAGGTCCACCCAGAGGGGTAGGGTCGGACTGTGAGGTTCCAATGTGTGGAGGTCTTTGAAGGTCGCTCATCATCGGGGAGAAGTGGCACGGTCCCGAATGACTGGGGAGGGCCGGTGGTGGTAAAGTGTGATCAAAGCCAAAGCCATGGGATACACTTGGAGGTCCGTAACCGTCAAATCTGGGCTGTGGCATTGGCATGGGGGGCCTATATCCGTATGGTTGACCACCATATCCTGGAGCGACGGGTGTCCATTCTTTACGAGGAGTTTGTTGTGGTGGAGGCATATATGGAGGTGGCCAGAACGTCCCAGACTGTGCAATTGGCATGTTCCTTTGCAACGGATCCCACGTGCTCTCACCACCTGGCTGTATTGGCAGCGGTGGTATGTAAGGTCCCGGTCCGAATGTGTCACCGGCATTATTGGACGATGGCTGGTGCATTTCGCCTGACGATAACTGAAATATTGTTTTATCCAGTCCTTATCTGTAATATGCTCTCTTAAGGTTTCTAACGTACTACTCAGAAATACGGCGAAGTATCTTGATACTGGTTACAGGTCTTGCAACACGTTGTATTTAGCTAGCTGGCATCGAAGCAACTGCACTGTTGTTCCTAATGGAAGCCATGTTTACATGAACTTTCGTAGAGCATGGGGAAGCAATCTTAACAAGAAATCACATTTCCGGTTGATTTAAAATCAAATTCCAAAATAAAGGTACAGAAATAAACGGTACCTTTTCTTATTTGAATATCAACCATGTCTGTCCCCAAAAGATTCGTGAAATACAAAAGATACAGTAAGAGCTATCAGTACTACTTATATCATCACATGGCATAAGATAAGAGTTGTTTTAGCCTTCACTGATACTGATTGTGGTCGAGGAGGGGTCCTTCATTTAACAAAGCTCTCGTGTCACCGCAACATGGTGGTGTAATGGATTCAGGAAGGTGAGTATATTACTAGCTATGAGAATTTGTAATAAAATGTGCTTAGATCTAGTCTTATCATTGGTCAAAATTAATCCAGTTGATCAATTATTTCAACCAACAAGAATGCTTAGTACTACATATAATATTAACCAGAATAGCATATTAATGCTGTCACTTGCAATGCACCACCAAAGTTGTCTGGCACTTCCCATGCCATGCTCTTATTCTGAAAGTGAATCAGCAAAAGCAGAAACGTTATCGAGGCCAGTAACACCGGATGCAGTTGTTTGTATATCCGTCAGAATGGGGTGCGTTCCGATAGTCACAAACCGTTTCCTCTACTGGCGTCCTCTCTTGACACCCAAGAGCGGTGACAAATATCCTTGTTTCTTTCAGTTTCGCAATTCCTAGCTGTGGGAATACTGTGTATTCCCATATGCCTTGGTCAGTCTGGCTCAGTTCTCTTCACAATTAATTGCTGCCATTGAGGACATTTTACGGAACACTGAAATGACGACTACAACTATTTTACACAATGATAATATATTTATTAAAGCCTTACATGAACCTCCTTTTGAAGTTAAAAATAATGCCAGGAAGACGTGTAGGCTTTTCAAGCCTGCTGTCCGTCACTGACTGTTAACCTAACCCTCAGGGGAATCCAAGTTGTTTTAACCAACACATCACAATCAAGACCTTACTGTCAACTCTTTTCTTTATAACGTGTATGAAAGATCCAGCTTTATTAGAAGAAACTAACACCAAAGGTAGGCTTTCTGTGTTGAGAAACGATAACATATTTTCGCAAATAATTTCGAATACATATCATGTTCTTCCATTAATATTGAAATATAATGGCTAATACAGTTGTAGGTAGTTCAAAATGTTTCATAAAGAAACGCTGAATCAGAGCCACAGTTCTTACAATGTCAGTGTTACAAAAGCTGGTTTGGGTCTTTCCAGGCCAGATACAAATAGTCCTGTAAGGATGCCAACAGAACATACAGTTCATAAATGTTAATCACAAATTCCAGTGTGGATTTTTAAATTCCTTCACTAAGCAGCAAAACTGACCTTTTTTATTTGTTTAAGATCTTATTGTGTAAAGAATGCTGGTGTTTATCCGAAGAGTTAAAATGGTTAAATTATGTCAATGAGACCATAATACATGTAACATTAAACTTATTGACTAGTTTAACTTTCCAAAACGTGTATCCAGTTGTCCACTGTACTAAAATGTTGTAAAAATGCATATTTTGTAATTGATATAAATATATTGCCATATTGTATTGTTCTCCAAGCACATTCAGACCATGTTGCTACTCAGAATATGTGGCACTAGGTATTAAAACCAGGCAGGTTAACACCTACCTGCTAAAGATCTCTTTAGCTCTTACTTTTACTAAAAGTTTCTTCGGAAAGTATTTGGTTATTTCGGTCCTTAAATGTAATGTATTTAAGGAATCTCTTCTCATTGATCCAATCGTACATGCCATTATCAACATCACTGTTACATTTCAATTATTATGTTTGAGAATTAACTATATCTATAATCCATAGTTGGTTCCACGCACATTCATTTGCTCTGTTTCTTATCAAACTAGAAGTTGAGATCCCAGCATCAGTTGTTGGCAACATCTGCCTGCCGGGGCCAGTTGTCCTCCTCTATCCCAGAGTCATACTCCTCCTCTGATGGGTCCTTTGTTGGTGCTCTGTAAAGACAAAGTTGCATGGTAATATAACAGGCTTCTTAGTGTGTGTGTGTGTTTGTATACAGTACAGCTACATTGCTTACTTTCTTCATTGCCTCTGACATTATTATTATTAGATCTGGATTTTTAACTTTTTTATAATATTTTGGATTCTAGAAATAATAATAATAATAATACTTTATTTATATAGCACATTTTATACAATAATTGCAGTACTTACTTCATATATCTGGGTTCAGATTTCCCTTGGACTACATCTTGATTGAGCTCAACAGCCAAGATATCAGAATTTGGCACTTCAAACATGGGTTCCAACAGCAGTTTTTCCTGAATACCAACATACCAATAAAGCTTACTTCATAATATTTTACAAAAATATTATTAAAAAGTAAAGTACTTCAGGTCCCAATAAAAAGGCCATTCAAGTTGTTTTCCTCCTCCTCACCATGATGGAGCGTAGTCCACGAGCACCAGTCTTTCTATCCAGGGCCATCCTGGCAATGGCTTTTAAGGCACCAGGAGTAACATTCAGTTCACACTGAAATGGAGTTCAAAGGTTATAAGTCAAAACAGTGTTAAGATAGCTAAAGAAAGCCCCCAAGCACCCCTTCAACCTGAACAGGTGCCTTGTACTGCCTACCCTCTCCATGCTGAACAGGTGCCTTGTACTGCCTACCTTGTCCATGCTGAACAGGGCCTGGTACTGCGGCACCACGGCGTTGCGAGGCTCCGTCAGGATGCGCACCAGCGTCTCCTCGTCCAGGCTGTGCAGAGGCACCACGACCGGCAGACGCCCCACGAACTCTGGGATCATCCCGAAGTCGATGAGGTCCCTGGCCTCCACGTGCTTCAGCAGGCGGTCCTTCTCCTCCATCTCCAGCAACGCATCCGTCTCTCCGCTGCTGTTGGCCTGGTCGGCTGCAGCCGCCGCCCGCCGGCCCTGCCCCATGTTGGAAGGTGTCCCAAAGCCAAGGTACTGCACAGAGAGAGATGTTAATGTCATCTGTAGTTCTTCTTCAGAGGTCTTTGCCCCTTCTCCTCCGAGCTCAGTCATTTGGGAGCTCGGGAACCGCATATTTATAACAACATGTTTTTTTTGTACGTTACTTTTTCATTCTTTCTCCTGCTGATAATCCGGTCCAGCCCGTTAAAGGCACCAGAGGCTACAAACAGGATGTTTGTGGTGTCGACCTGCACGGTCTCTCCTCGCAGCTTCCTGGAGTTCTTCTCAGGCACATTGACTATGGTTCCCTCCAGGAGTTTAAGCAGGCCCTAGGATGATGCAGATACATTTTCATCCAAAAAAGCTACATAACTCTGTAATGAATTCCATTACACATTGATTAAACATTTCAAGACATTTAGTCAAAAATGGCATTGGGATTTTGGCAGTGCAATAACTCAGTGATATTACGCAAGCCCAGCTGAGAGTGACAGAAGCCGATCTCTGACCAACCTGCTGCACTCCTTCCCCTCCCACATCCCTTAGCTGGTGGATTCCGGGCACACTGCCAATTTTATCCACCTCGTCCAGAAAAACGATGCCTACAAAAGCAAAATGAGAGCCCAGAGCATTGGCTAATAGTTCACCTTACACATGCAGTACAGAAAAACATTGGTCAGAAGCACACACAGTACCTTGCTGTGCTTTCTCTACGGAGTAGTTAGCATCTTGGAGGAGCTTTGCAACGACAGACTCTATGTCCTCTCCTACGTACCCGGCCTGGGTTAGGGTTGTACAGTCACAGATGGCAAAGGGCACATCTAGGCACTTAGCTAAAGTTTGAGCCAGAAGGGTTTTGCCTGAAACAAGAGATATCATGTTCACACAAATAGGTGGCAAATGTTTCTTTTCACTTAGGATATGCATTTACATGGTGAGTCATGACTATTGTAAAAAAAAATGTTTTACCATTAATGAATTAGACATTAACACAAGCAGTGATGTAATTAGTCATACCATTGCTGTTGAGGTGCTACTTAATAAGATTTGTTTCTTGTATGTTTTATGTTTACATATCTACTCACCTGACCCAGTGGGGCCCAACAGGACAATGTTGCTCTTTTCTAGTTTGATGTTGGTGTGGAGGGAGTCGAGGACCTCTCCCCCCCTCTTCTCATGGGCTGGCTGCTGATTGGCCTGCTGGACAGAGGCACCCAGAGCATTGCCATGGGGATTTATCCCAGCGATCTGCAGCAGCTCTGTAAACAAGAGATAGAGTAAGCTTGGGATCTGAACACAGGGCAACACTACACAGGGCTGTCACCTAAACACCCTCATAACCAGCTGTCCTAAAATCATAATTGGATTCTGTTATTTAAATGTCCTCCAGTCCTTCTTACTTTGGTATCACTACATCATTAAGAAACCAACCAACATCTCTGTGACATTACTCAACAAACCCTGATAAAGAAAATCACTAATCTTGAACTAGTTTTAAATGACATACGTGACCAAATGTACGTGTTGCTGCCAAGGGTTATCTACAAATAAATGTTTCACCCAGACTCAGTGTACAGTTACTGTGTGGAGATAGCGTCTGTTTAGCAAGGTTGCTGGGTCACAACAGGCCTATAAGTCTGCACATGGCAGGAAGAACATGGCCTTTCCCCAGGATTTTAGTCACATAAGTTCTCAGGGTTGTGTAACACTCAGAGCTGTCAAGTCAAATACACAGTATACTTTCAAAATAGCTTGCTGACGTTTTGGAAGTAAGTAGTGGCTTTCCCCCCACTCAATAGAGACACTTGTGAATGATGAGAGGAAGGGAAGAGGTGGGGTAAGCAGAGGATGTTGGCATTTGTACAACAAGCTATTTACTGATTGAAATGGGAAGGAATCTATAATGATATCATTAGTTTTGACAGAGCCATAATGCAGTAACTTGTTCTGCGATTTACAATTACCACTTACTTGTCAATCTGTATTCATCCTCTCGTCTTCTTATCTCTAGCTCTACAAAACAGGATGAAAGTTGTCATTTAACATTACAACTACTATTAGCTGCTCTCACGCAAGAGTGCCCGAATGAAGCCCTAGTCCTGGATGAGCAACACCAAAATGTTTTGAAGCAATCAACTTTAACATCCACCGAAGGGGCCTATTGGAGGTGATATCTTACCCTTTCATACTATACTCCTTGTACAAATGCCAAACCATCACAAAGAAGCGTAAAACCATAAACCCATTTACAATGTACTAAGCCACATATTTTGCCATTTGAAAAACCTGAAAAGTTTGAGACACAAAGCATACAACATGTTTACCACTCCGTGTATTAGGATGGATTACAATATATATCTAGTGTATCTGTTAATGTAGCTGCCATCCCTGTGGTGGATGGACTTATTCACATACAAACAAACTGTGTTACTGAACATACGTTCAAAACCAATGTCAGAAATAGATCATGTCAGAGACCATGAGAGACCAGTTGTGTACCTCGAGGTGTGAGTGAGGCCTGTTTCTCTGTTTCCACCTGAGACTTGGCACTAGCGGCAGGGAGGTTGTTGTAGATGCGCTTGTAGTGGTTGTAAACAGCCACCGCCAACACTTTCTTTGCATAGGACTGTCCAACAACATACTTATCGAGGTAAGCGTAGATCTAAGAGACAACGTGAGCAGACAGTTCATAAAGTTGGACTTTGGTGCAACACCAACTTCCATGAACGAGCCAGACACGACCCAACATCTGCCCGCAGCCTTAACCTAGAACATATCAGGACTGTAAAGATGAATATTGTCGTACTTGCTTCATAAATGTGTTGAGGTGTGCTACTGCACCTTTTTGGGGGGAGGAGGGGGTTTCTGCTGAAAGGCTAGTTTAGCAGCTTCATTGGCTGATTCCTGCTCCTTATTTAGGCTCTTCTTAGAATCTGTCTCTGACAGCACCACAAAGAAATGGTGGCATTTCTCACATTTCACAAAGCGGGTTGAAGCTGAAAAGAAAGAAAGGAGAAGGACATTACTTCTCAATCTAATGTGGGTCAGCTGGTGATGATACAGACATACATATACTAGGGGGAGTTTGAAAACCATCGACCACACTGGGGTGCCGTCTAACGCTCTATACAAAATTTGGATACTTTGGTATTTTGCTGACGCGATTTCTTCAGAAGTCGGTGATGCTCCACCATGTGTTTGGAATCATAAAATAATTTAGTAATTTGCCTGGTCCCTATAACCAATCAGGTGTGAGAAGGTACAAATAAGGGTTCTGTGAAAAGAAATAACTATGCAGAAATAAAGACAAGGCTGAGATGGAAGTACACCAACTAAAAAAATAATAATTAAGGAGACACTCACATCTAACACCCCCCACGGATAGCTACGTCTATATTAGAAATTCCTGTTTGTTGAATATATATTAAGTAAATGAATGATTAAATGTCCTATAGGTGCCACAGCCTCAGCCTTCAAGTCCAGCCAGCTGGATTTGACATGGACAGAGCTGCGCCGTGTGCCTGACCACCGGCAAGCCTCCGCCTCGTGTCTCCTCTGGCCTTATATTGCCCTACGTCGGCGGAGCACAACTAGGTGACCTATTTCTTGAACGTATCTTCAACAGCCAGACGTGCAAGTGATGGCAACAGCCTAGCTCTCTGTCACAAACTCACAAGAGCTGAATAACTCTTTTGAATGTCACAGAAACCTGTGAAGCTTTATACTCCCAGCTGAAGATATAAGAGCACATTTGCTTGTTAAACCTACATCTAGTATGTTCAGTTGCACTTTCAGTTCTACAAAAGTTCAGTATTCATGTATTTGGGCCCTTATGTGCTAGCATAGCTTCCACCAGGAGGGAGTAGTTATGTAAGGGGAGTATTTTTAGCATTACACAATATGCCTGAGACCAGTTGCCCACCACTTTTGACATGCCCTATAGGTGTGTGATCACTGAGCAAAGACAGTTAACACTAGCTCTGCTTAAAAAGAGCTGGTCAGTAGAAAGTTGCAGAGGCCTGGAGTACCATATTCCCTTACAAATACGCCTAACAGCTGCTGAGCATGTTATTTAGATCAATAATCTCCTACTGGGCTTACCAGGAGAAGGAAAAGCAAGTTTATATACAGTAGCAAATTTATGGAAAATCCCTTCTTATTAAATACAGTGAGCATTTTCTATCACTGTGCACATTTTTCTTTATTGCAGCATTATTGTTCCCATGCTCCTGTTTAGAGTCCAAAACACACTAGCAGTCTGACAAAAACAGCAAGGCTCTGATGATGGGCCTCTGTTGGTTTTATGGGAACACTTTATTGGTCAGTTGGAGGTGAATAGGACTCTGCATCAACCTAACCAATCCCCCTTGGTTTTAGAGGAACACTTCCAAAGTGGTTGAATATGTCTGGCTGGGCATTAACATCACCCAGATCCAGACAAGCAGGCCCAGTGGACCCATTTAGTACAGCGTCAGCAACATTTGTATTAAGTAAAGTTGATGATTTGTTGTTTAGCTGTAATACCTTTGTGTATTGATATGTCAGATTAGATATCTCTTAATACAGAACCACAACCAATGTACCACCACCATGACACCAGTGAACACCATGTTTTGTATATACATTTGTGGTAACTTCTGGCCAATGAGGTGGTTTTAGGCTAAAAACGTATATAATAACAATCTTGGAAATAAGCACTTACACACAAAGGTTTCTACGTGCGTGCAGGCGTCTCCACATTTAGGACAGCGCAGCTGGCTGCCACCCTTTCCAGAGCCTCCAGAGCTGCCTCTCTTCGTCTCACTGGCTGATTTCTACCATGAAATTTAAAAGCATGAATAGGGATAACATTCTCAAACACTAAATTCAATTAATCTGCTTGACAGACTAGGTTCAGGCTCATAAACTTCTTCTAGTCTAATTTCTAAACAGCATTTTACTATGATGGAGAGAATTCTGTCATGCAATAAATGTCAAACCACTTGGGGTTGTGATGGGCCGAAGCATACCAAGAAAACAAAACAAACGTACCTTCCCTCCTTCTCCATCTTTTACGTCTTTAGATGAAAAATATACAGATGTTTCGGAGAATGACCTGACCGGAGCTCTCCTTGTCAATCGCACACCAGGTGTTCCTGGTCTACTGATGGAGAACACATGAGCTCGAGAGTAGGAGACACCTGCAGACATGTCACATGGTCATAAACACATCACGGCCAACAGCAGTTCTTGAAATAGCTCTAACGCTTCCAGCACAATACCATACAATGAAATATACACAGTACTTGGAACATATCTACCAATACTGCTAAGTAGCAAGAAAAATCCACATGACAGTGCCCAATTGATCAGGCTACACATTTAACCTGTGAGCATACCTTTTTGAGAGGTTATGAACAACCTCGCCGCTGATCTGCAAGTGCAGGACATGATCTTCTTTTTATTTTAGCAATGGTAGAAATGTTCTATTTTCAGAATATGCGTTAGACTAGCTGTAGCTGGTAAATAGAACACAATGTTCAGACAGCATTCAGTGCTGCTCTCGAGCTCAATGTCACCGCTGCCGGTCCAAATCTGTAAGAGTGGAATTAGAATCACTAATTAGCTAACTACTTTTACTTAATAACACTTGTTGTTTCACTGTTGTGAAACAAGTAGCTCGTAAACAGCCAGTTAGCTAACAAGCTAATGTGAATTACATGCTATTAGGCTACAGTAAGAGAAGAACAATTTCAACTTAATTGGGGAAATCTTCCAATATTACTGTTGAACTTACTCAGGTTATCACAAAAAAGCTTGACTGCAAGAATCATAGAAAAAAGCAAGCAGTATTCGTGAAATTAGAGCAGCAGGAGCACACTTTGCTTCAATGTTAAAAGTCTCACGTCATGCATCGACAAAACCCTGGTGTTATGACAGATACTGTGCTGTGTTTCAAGATGCACTATTGCTGCACAGGTTTGCGCATGTTGCCACTTTAAACCACATAAATGTGTTTATGAACTGGTATCTTCAATGCTTTTACAGTTTACACATACATGCACAAAACATGTGCTTTCGTATGATGTAAACCATATGACTAGATGATAAAACTAACAGAGATCTAAATTTGGACACGATTTTATGAACAAATCATCTAAATTAAATTAACCAGTTGACCAATACAGCGAGATTACCATTCATTATTTATTCGTAAGGTTTATTCCCTTTTTAAGTGTGCAACTGATGCTGTAGGCAAGTTATTAATTCAGTGGAAGCATAGAAAAGGAAAGCATGCTATACTATTGAAACGCACCAAGGCGTAAAGAAACACGGAAGTACATGCAAATAATGTCATATGACCAAATGGCTAGGTATAGAAGCGATGTAAAATGCCTCTAATCCATGGATAACAGTCAACGGATACATTGAATGCTATCCAAAGAGAAATCGGTAACATTTCTTTTCCATTTAAAATCCTCTTCCTTGAGGGATTGGACCAAATGTGCTTAAACATTATTTTTGACTTCATGACATTCTTGTTACGAGCTGGAGAGTGCGAGCTAGCTTATTACCGCTACGTCGTCACGAGTGTTGCTTGTGCTGCGCCGTGCTCTCTGTCACTGAGAGATCTATGGTCTGTCAGGCAGTTTTCTTGACAATCGTCGTTGATTTCAATTTGGTGTACTTTTAAAAGCTTAACCACAAAGGAAGTAGTAAAGTTAATACTGGTTTGCTTAAATAGGAAAGTTAGCTAGCTGTAGTTAAGCTATTTGTTGTACAAGTTTATCGATATCATCATGCTTTACTTTATAGCGAGTACAGCATCGACTTGTCTTCTCAGAAATGGAGGAGATACGAGTATCCCCGGACTACAACTGGTTCCGAAGCACAGTGCCTCTGAAAAGAGTGAGTTTTTAAAAGTATTATTTCAGGCTCTTATTATGACATCTGTATAAAAGGATATAACATGGTATAACTGCAATGATGGCATGTTATCTGACATGATTCAACCAGCTGGGTTCTCTTTTCAAAATGTTTGCAGTGATGTTGCCACATACCGTCCCTTGCCATGGTCATTGTGTCTCCACTGCTTATTGAATTTGAATCAATAAGCCACAGTCAAAGAAACAGTCTAAATCAGTCCCCTGTTTCACTACAGATAATTGTGGATGATGACGACAGCAAGGTCTGGTCCTTGTACGATGCAGGACCAAAGAGCATTCGGTGTCCCATAATATTCCTTCCCCCTGTCAGTGGGACAGCAGAGGTGTTCTTCCAGCAGCTCCTAGCTCTCACAGGCTGGGGCTACAGAGTGATCTCGGTAAGATGAGAAAAATTAGCCGTAGACTATCAGCAGTGGTGTAGTCTTGTATGAAGTAGTAGACATGCTGTAAATTTACAAATGGTCTCTGCAGTCCCCCACCGATGTATCCCTCCTCATTTTACATTGTAGATGCAAAAGATGTGCGTGAAATTTAGACTATACTGTTGAGTAACCGCCCATAGACTAGTTAAGGTATCAAACTCCTATGTATCATTTAGCAGTCGGTCAAAATAAATGTATTTGTATATGCACAACCATGCTTGTATGTGGTTCTGATGTTTGGAGTTGATTTAATCTTGTGTGCTCATGTGTCTGTATTCCCATTTAGAAAACTAATAATGAGACTGTTTTTACAATGATTTGCTCCTTGGTTTTTGAATTGAATGTTTAGGAAGTTCATGGCAGTGATTCTGTCCTTTGCTCTCTTTTTACATATTAGCTGCAGTATCCTGTGTACTGGGATCTTTTGGAATTCTGTGATGGTTTTCGGAAGTTGCTGGACCATTTGCAGTTGGATAAGGTTTATAACTTCTCATAAATGCTTTCACTCAAGCCTTCCCAATAACCCTAACGCTAACCCTATGCTGCTGTGTGTGGTTAGAAAGTGACGTGATCTACCATGGTCTCACTTCTGTTTCAGGTCCATCTGTTTGGTGCCTCATTGGGTGGATTCCTGGCTCAGAAGTTTGCTGAGTGCACGCACAAGTCCCCCAGAGTGCATTCCCTGGTCCTGTGTAATTCCTTCAGTGACACATCCATCTTTAATCAGACATGGACAGCTAACAGGTAAGAGTCTCTGGCATCTGGGAGTGGCCATCGCATGTCTTTGTATTCTCCATTTATCCACCATCCTTCACTGGAGAGTTTGTGAGGAACTGCTACAACCACCATGTTTTTTCGTCCCTGTTATTCAGCTTTTGGTTGATGCCTGCCTTCATGTTGAAAAAGATTGTTCTTGGGAACTTCTCAAAAGGACCTGTTGACCCCAAAATGGCGGATGCTATTGACTTCATGGTGGACAGAGTAAGCTTTCCACTCCATGTCATCCCATACTCCCCCCCTCTCTCTCTACTTCCTTTTTTCCCTAAACCGGAATAGTCATATCTCGTTTAAAGATCCTGTAAAGTGGAATTGAAAATTAGTTTTAAAGTCATCACACCACAGAAGAATGTGTCATTAACTACCCATCCAAATAAAAAAAACACAGACAAGTATGTTAAATTAGGCTCTGAAATCGTGAGAAAATCAGCTGAATCTCCGCCCCCTCAAATGTATTGAATTTAGCAACAACAGCAACACTACCTAAATCAATTGCAGATATCAGAACAGACCTACCTGCAGTCTCTGAGTGTTTAATGTATTAATTACTTTGTCTTTGCTTCGTACCAGCTGAGTAACAGAATGCAACCGTCTGTGATGTGACGTAGATAGGTCGCTGTGACGTAGAATCGGTCGGGTTTTGTCCCGCCTTTACAAAATCTGAGCTGAAAACGGAAGAGAATTATTCAATAGTCTAACTCCACATTTCAGTGTGACAACGTTTTCGCGCTTTGCACATGCCTTCAGGAACTTATTTTGCTTGTATATAATGTCCTGAGGAGCAAATCATGACATTTGCTTCACAGGATCTTTAAGGATTCAAGCAGTCTTTGAAGAAAACAGCTGCTGTCTCTGACATGTAACTACAGTATATAACCAGGCAAATAGTCTGGGCTTTTTAAGGTTTCACGTGAATGTGATATCTTATTTAGTTCCCAGAACTGTGTTGTGAATGTGTGTTCACATGCCAGGCGAACGTTACATTAATTTGCTTCTAAATTGAATGACAAAGCTGTCTCTGTTCTGCTGTTTATCCTTTCCCTGCCGTGCTTCCTATGGGTGGACTGTAGCTGGAGAGCCTGAACCAGAGCGACCTAGCCTCTAGGCTCACACTCAACTGTCAGAACTCCTACGTAGAGCCGCACAAGATTAAGGACATCGCTGTGACCATTATGGATGTAAGAGGCAGTACTTTGAATATTGTTTTCATTCATGCAAATGCTAGCCAGTTATGTACATTTACATTTCTATTGGTTTTTAAGGTGTTTGACCAGAGCGCCCTCTCACTTGAGGCCAAGGAAGAGATGTACAAGTTGTATCCAAATGCTAGAAGAGCTCACCTCAAAACGGGTGGAAATTTCCCGTACCTGTGCAGGAGTGCAGAAGTCAACCTTTACATACAGGTGAAGAAAGATGTTTAGGCTTTCTATTTTTCAATAGACAGATTGATCACAATGGAAATGTTACTGTATTCTGAGTCATTGTTTTTTTTCTTTTTCACTCCAAATCGTCTTTATCCTGCTCTGAAGATACACTTGCGTCAGTTCCATGGGACCAGGTATGCGGCCATCAATCCTGCCATGATTAGCGCTGAGGAGCTGGAGGTACAAAAGAGTCACCTAACCAGTAGCAAGGACAGTGACGATGACCAATGAGACTGTGGTACCTAGCAGTGTCTTGGTTCTTGATTGGGTGGACAAACAGAACTATGGGCACTTTTCCTCAACCAGCAAATTGGCAGATGTTTTACTGCTCATCAGACACCACTATTGGTCAGTGATATGCTGATCTCTTGTATTTTTTTCTACAATGTTGCATACAATCAATCAACAGGTTGAATTGAGGATATTTTTACTTTCCAGAAAATAAAAACAATATTTTAATAATCACTGTTACTGTAAATACAAATAGTTGTGCTTTAGTTGGAAAGAAACTTCATATGATGCCATATTATGAACCCCTTGCCTTATGTGATATACAGTTTATTTTATTGCTGTTACTAGATGTTGCACTTTTGAAATGTCTGAATGCTTTGTTTTCCTTGTTTGTTTATGGTTAACCATGCCAACTGTTGGTAAGAACTGAAGCACTGATTACTGAGTAACATCAATCATAAGATGTTCTAAGAAATGGAATTAAAAACAGTACTACGTATAATGTGACAAGTTAACATTTAATTTGCGGTTCAATTAAAGTCTTGAACAGATATGCTGTGTGTCATGCACATAAATCAATGTTGTAAAGGGAGAAATCCATGTGTTTTTTATTTTATTTTTACAAATTGACAAATAAGATGTTCACATTCTTCTAAATTCTTTACATTTGTAATTGTCGATTTCTAAAGGAAATCGACATACAAAATAGAGCTATCAAATGCCATTATACCAGTGCATTTCAGTTGAGCATCAACGAGGTGGAAAACATTATATAAATGGTTCAAAACTGACTTTTCACAAGATATTGCATTTTATAGTAAGTCAGCATATGTTTTCACGATAAGCTATTGTGCTGCATAGAAGATCAGTTGGCATATATCACATTCAGTTCACATTAGTAAGTCCTATAGAGCAGATGGCCACTGTATGGTATACTATACACACACACTACTTGTGTGAGTGTGACGCTAACTATGAAATAGAACTATTTCATTCTAAATGAGGTCCGATGTTCTTCATATTGGAAGATACATTTTTGCGAAATAAAAACATCCATATGCCTCACAGGTAAAATCAAATCAAACAGTGTTTTACGTGGTGTACGAGGAAGTAGCCCTTGTGTATGGAAATATGAATATACAAAATCAAGTGTTCATCCAGACCTCATATAGCCACTCTTTTCATTTACAAAGTTATTGCATGCATTTTACGTTTGTATTTTAGTAAACATTGGACATGACATAATTTATGAGCATATTTTCGAAAGTGTAGTTGGGATCCCCGTCGTGTTTACTTCCTCAAATCATATGTGCAGGGCTTCATACACTAATATAGTCAAGGGTGTACCGAGGTATGTGGAATATACCCACTTCTCTTTACTGGACCCACCACAAATGATCCTCTATTAGAGTCCACCTATTTCTGCAGTCAGCAACACACCACTGGAGTCACATAGCAGAGCATTTTTTGGGGGAGCTGGTGTCTGCATTCGCCTTCTGTCTGATGCTTTCTGTTGGGTTAAAACAGACTAGTAATCACCAGCAGAAACACATTAACTACACCAATAACCATCAATAACCAGTAATCAGACAGGACCTTTGTAATTACACAATATGTACAAAGAAGGAGAACTTGTTACGATATGTGAGCAGCTGCACCATGCCAACAGAGTTGTGAAATGTTTCTGTCATGTTTCTAACATGAGTTTTGTTGATGTATGAATCCCAGATGTAGGAATCTCCCTGATGCCAGAGGCCCCTCTGTACTTGCCTGCTAGGTCTGTCCTGGAGATGCCCACCAGGCCCTCATACAGGCCTTTGATTGGATTCTCCCCGGCAATCATCACTCCATGCAACCAGATCAATAGCATTCGATGGCCATGCTCCTTAAAGCTCTTTGAACCTGTGATTTGAATAACACTTTGTGTTTGTTTAAAAAGGCTGTAATGCAGAACTGAAAATTAGTTTTAAGTTCATCACACCACAGAAGAATGTGTTGTTAACTACCCATCCAAATTCAAATGAAAAAAAAAACTGACAAGTATGTTAAATTAAGCTTAGAAATTTTGAGAAAATCAGCAGTCTTCTCTGATTGATACTGGGTGGGGGCGTGTCGTCTGAAGGAGCTGAAGCTCCGCCCCGTAAAATTTATGGAATTTATCAACTGCAGAAACAACTAGCTAAATCAAATGCAGATATCAGAACAGACCTACCTGCAGTGTCTGAGTGTTTTATGTGTTAATTACTTTCTCTTTGCATCGTACCAACTGAGTAACAGAATGCAGGTTATATAAACAGTCTGTGATCTGACGTAGATAGGTTGGGCTTTGCCCCGCCTAAACAAAACCTGAGCTGAAAACGGGTGAGAAACTGTTCAACGGTCTAACTCCACATTTCAGTGCGACAAGGTATTTGAGCTCTGCACCTGCTTTCAGCAACTCATTTCACACGTATATAATGTACTGAGAATCAAATCATGGAATTTGCTTTACAGCACCTTTAACCTATATTTATTCAGGCAAAAAACTATGAATACATTTTTCCAATGACAGCCTGAAAACAGAGCAATATAGTCATGAAGGAAACAATAAACGACTACAATTGACCAATACATTTAAATAAATTGTGAAATAAATAAACTGATTGGGAAACAATGGTAGTGAAGGTCATAAATGGAGGAGTTTACTACATACCAGCTTACCTGTCCACTGCTGTTCTATGGCACGTATGTGTGCGTCGGTGAAGCCCCAGTACTGGGCCAGGATCTTCCACTCCCCGTAGGTCAGGTGCTTTGTGGCCAGCCTCCACATGACAGAGCGGAGGTGCTGCGTCTCCTGCTGGTGGTCCTGCCTGAAGCTCAGCTGCCTCCCCTCCCAGGAGTCACCGCTGCTGACGTTCTCCTGGGAGGGAGGAAGACCGAGAGTTGACACTGCTAACTGCCTGACAGTCCAACTAAAGTGCACAGAAAGACTTGTTTTGGGCTGGCGCGAGGTCAGCCTAGTTCAGGGCTGAACTCACTTTCTCCCATTTGTAAAAGCGGTCTGCTTTGATGATCATGTCCACCAGGACAACATGACCTCCTCGTGCTGCCACCTCCAGACACGTCTTCCCTTGCTGAGTGTGACATCACATGAAGAAAGAACACTGGGTTTAGTTGACTGGCTTCCATCATTAATAAACAATATTAACAATGAGGATGATAATAATATTAATGACAATCACATGCTATGGCTTCTCAGATTGATGGTCAAGTGAGATAACTAACGTACACATCCCTGAAATGTTTTTTATCATGACACAGCAGCTTTAAGAGTTAGTATTGTTCATTTGCCCTCAGGTTAAAGTGTAATGACGTGTATCTTATCTTAACTTAACTGCCAGTGGTTATAAGTGGAGCTACAGTCTAAAAGTAAAACTATTAGCCAACAGCTGTCCACTTTCTGTTAGTGGACATATCAGCAGTTTCTTTCAATCTTAAAGCCTGCTGTCAAACTCTTGTGTTTAGGGTAGACCTGGGTTCTACTGGAAGAAATCCATGATACACACCATGACGTTTACGTGACATGTTCCTGAGTAAGACTGGGTGGAGTACCTTGTCCCTGAGGTTAAGGTCGACCCCAACTATAAGGATCATCTCAGCAATGTCCTGGCGTCCGTGTTCTGCTGCAATGTGCAGGGCTGTCTGCTGCCTCTGTAAGGAGTCAGTTGAGAGAATCAGAGGCTATCAGATGACTCAAAACGAACGCTGTCAAGCTGCAGACCTTATCCGTGTTTAGTACAGATATGGGTCCTTTTAGGTCCTTCACCTTAAAGCTGAAACATAGTCAACACAAGGTGGGATGGTCTTACACAAAACAAGTTTCACTTCCCATAACTGAATAAAGGGTGGTTTAGTTTCAAGTTTCATTGTCAGGTGCACAGAACAACACAAGGTCAGACTGGGCACCTAAATTCTTGAGACAAGACAATGCAAGCAACCTATCATAACATAGTTTAGAATCATTTAACACATATTTCCACTGAAGTATCACAGATAAACCAACAAAAGGATTCCTGTGACAGATGACATTCTGTAATATCATCCAGTATTAGTGTAGTTAAGCCACATACAGTCATTGTACAGTTAATATAACATACGTTGTTCCTTTGCAGTGGAAACAAGACTTACATTGTCCACGATGTCCAGGTCACATTCTCCATCTATCAGTAGTTGCACAATCTCTGTGTGATTGTTGAGCACAGCTAGGTGCATAGGTGATATGTGTTGCTATGTAAAACAAAAACAATGTGATTACAAAACATTGCCATAACATGTAGCAGTCATGGCATTTTACATTGACCAACAGTGTACATTTCCTGCAGTTAAACCTGCTGGAAAGGGCTCCCTCTGCTGGTCAAGCTGGTCATCATGACAATATGGACACACTTGGCCAGGCTTTGAGATTCTTTGCGTCTTTAAATTCTCAAAATTTGAAATTGGTTCTGCTTTCCAAGGCTTTGGGAATAAGCAGGGTCTACTGCCCCAGACATTGCAACTGATCCTCTAGCTTTATGATGGTGGATCATATCTAAAGACGTATGGATTTCCTGTGTTTTGTCTACAGGTCTTTGTGGTTCTTGCTCGCCTTTGGCTATCACACAGACAGCCACAACCCCCCAGCTCATACAATACTATCATGAACCACAGCTGGGTTACCATGAACACACAGCGGACAAAACAGCTTTCATGCTCCTGAGCCTGCTGTACCATCAACAGTTAGGCTGGAACACTGGAGTTCTACCCCGGTAGTGGATAAGAGATGGTGATGATGAGTAGTCAGGCTAATGCTGATACTGAACTCCTTCATGTGATCGTTGACAGGTCTTACTGAGCCACGTTGTTCTTTAATCACAGAGCAAAAGTAAAATTAGCAAAAAACGAATTGAACTAAACTTGCTTAACTACATGCTCTTATGGTTTCTTCCCTTTGGAACTTATTTTGGTTGTTCACAATATGTGCTTCATGTTTTGGTTACTCGAAAAAATGTTGGGGCTATCTTGTTGTTATTATCAGTGACCTATGCACTTTGTAAAGCTCTCTCTTGGAAGTCGCTTTGGATGAAAGCGTCTGCTAAATGAATACATGTAAATGTAATTGAAGTTGACTTAAGGTACTTACATCGTCTACGGTGTCTGTGTTGACTCCAGCCTCCAGCAGCATCCTGGCCTCCCTGTCATGGCCATGCTGAGCCACATAGTGGAGAGCGTTCATGTTCTTCTGCAGGGAGATCACAACACCACCATGGGTCATGCTACAGGTTTACCATTCAGACCACATTTCTGAAGGTGTCTTAAAAAGGGGGACTCCACGTTCTAGACACATCTCAACATGACCACAATTTGAAGTGCCTTACTTATGTAAATGACAGATGTCAGTTTAAGATTTTTCAGGAATTTCACCCAAAAAAATCTAAAAACAGGTTTTCACTTTGTCATCATGGGTCATTGAGTGTAGTGTGATGTCATCCACTTGACAATTCCATTTACAACACAATAACATTTGCTGAAAGGGAAGGGGTCTGAATACCTTCTGTAATCATTGCATGTGTACAGAAACACTTACGTTTGTCAGTGAGTTGACGTTGCAGCTGGACTCCAGCAGTAGTTGAACACATTCATAATGACCTCCATCAGCAGATATGTGCAAAGCTGTCAGTCCATCCTGGAAATATAAGGTACGGAGATATGAAGTCTGCTTTGTACGCCATGTGTGTGTGCACAGTACTCAGAGCTTTGGGTAAAAGATACAGAAAGCCTACTCACTATGTTTTTCTCGTCAATATCCACTCCAATCTCCATTATCTTCTGCAGCACCTCTGTATGTCCGTGCTTGGCTGATAGATGCATGGCAGTATTCTCCTTCTGTTTCACATGAACGATAACAGATAATCATGATATCATGTCCCCTATAGTAACCTGTTCCACAAACATATTCATAAAAGTGAATGTGTGGATAAGGGTTTGTGCGTGCATGTGTGTGCTTGTATAGTTAAGTGAAAGCATGTATGTGCTTTTATTTAAAACAAATAGTGATTATAGTCCACACACACCCTAGTGTCCTGAACAAGGGAGTCCTACCTTGTCCCTGAGGCTGTGTGTACAACCCATCCCTATGAGGAAGTCCACCACCTCCAGCTGGCCATGCTCGGCTGCCAGGTGAAACGCTGTCTTACCAGACTGGCGGAGTACAGAGATCCAGGGGTTATGAAACACACACACACACACATATACACACAGGCACATAAACACACAGAAGCATGAAGCATACAGCACTGTAAACCCCTGAGGCCTTTCTGTGTACTGAGGGAGGTGGCATTGAAAGAATCCATAAAGTCAACACCAAAGGTATTCTGTTGCCTAGCCAGGGAGCAGGATGGCTGTGGGAGGCAAGGCGCTGCAGCAGTCACCTTGTCCACTCTGTCAATCCTCACGTCCTCCAGGTCCTCCATGATGAACTCCAGTAATGAGATGTGACCTCGCTGAGCAGCACAGTGTAACATGCTAAGACCATTCTGTGGGATAGACAGACACACACAAATAAACAGATGTACGAAACAGTTTGGGAACCCCTAGAAAAGTATGTTACCATAGATTAGTAAACATGTCTTCTCTTCGCACCCTTTCCTGACTGACAACCACTGAAGCTGACCTCACCTTGTTTTCACAGTTGAGCTTGGCTCCACTGGCCACCAAGATCTGCAGGACCTTGAGATGACCAAACCAGGCTGCCAGCAACAGAGCGTTCATGCCAAACTGTGGAGAGACAAACTAGACTTAGCTGATCCTTACATCACAACATTTAACTGTATTGCTAGAAGCACATCATTTGTGAAAGTAACTGTCCCACTAATATTGGCCGGGTTTCCCAGATTCGTTAAGAAGCTCTTAACGCTAACAGCGTCTTAAGAACGTTCTAAGGGCGCTCTAGAATGCTCTTACAACGTTCTTAAGAAGATCTTAGCGTTAAGAGCTTCTTAACGAATCTGGGAAACCCGGCCATTGTTTGTCGAACTGTTTTCCTCCCCCAGACTTAAGGTAATTACAGTGAGCTATCTGCTATTTACTGTAGTACCAAATCATAAGTATTTTCCCGATTGTGTTTCCATGTGTGTGTTTGTGTATGTGTTTATCTGTGTCAATGCTGTGTTTGTATGTGTGTGCGTGTGTATGCATGCCTGTGCTATGTGTATGTATTTATGTGTGTTTAGGTGTGTGTTTTAAGCGTGTCTGTGTGAGTGTGTGTGTTTGTCTGTACACACACTGTCCTCCTCGTCCACCTCGGTGTCATGGTCCAGTAACAGGCGCAGAGCCTGCTCATTTCCTGCACCAGCTGCCCAATGTAGAGCTTTACGGTCTATCTGAGGAGAGAGAGGGAGACATTGAAATAGAGAACTAGAGAGAAAGAGGAAGACCTATAATGATCCCAAGCTTCAGTACCATGGAATAATGCATCCAGTACTGCCAAGTCAAGAAAAACAACTGAATGGGCTCTGAACTGGGCTCACATCCTGTTTCCGGGACAACAAGTGTGTTTCCCTCCTCTGTGTGAGACTAAAGCCAGGACAGCTAGGAGCTGTCACTGACTCGAAGGCCATTGGTTAATTCACTTCCAGACCCCCAAACCAGCAGAATATTACAATATGGCTTTTGACAGTGTGTATGTGTGTTCATGTGTGTGTGTGTGCAGTCTCACTTTGTTTTTGGCCTTGATGTCCACTCCTTTCTTCAGTAGTTCCTGCATTTTTTCGGTGTCATTCCTCTTAGCAGCATCATGGAACTCCTTCTCTGATCGGAGAACTGTGAACGAAGAGTCACAGTAGACTCATGGTCTAAACAGGGCACTGCTGGAATACCCATCAGTACTAGCAGCTTTTACTACTACCATCGATGAAATGGTAAATCCACAACTCAATGCATGTTTTAGATCTACATGTTAATGTCCATCATGCACAAAACAGTCGCCTTAACATTTAGAACGAGGAAAATGCAAAAATAATTGAATGTTGGACTTATTGCTCTCGAGTTGTTAAATTTTAAACCAGTGAGGTGATACATGTGAAAATACATATAACCTGACATTTATGGACCTAGATTAATTTGTTATGGTCAGGTAGGCGTATAGTTGCCTTGTAATTTAATCAAACAGACGACCAACTGAATTCGCATTACCAGCAATGAGCATCCTAATACTACGGTGATAATGCAAGCACAAGCGCACGGACTTACGGATATCATCTTCTGACACCAGGTCGTCTTCCATTTTATTTGTGGTTCAGCGACTCATTAAAAATTATTAGTTAAGTTAATCTAATATCGATAGAATTTTACTGATCATGCCATTCCTGCTATTTCTACGCACTGGAAGACTTCCACTGTACAGTGTGCCACACACATCCGGGTACAAATCGGGGATGGACCTAGCCCATATTCGTAACAAAAATGGATCAGAGAAAATCTGGGACAATATCATAATCAAATCCCAAGTCAATGGTAATTTTTTCAAGTATTGTTAATGTCATTGCTGTCCATCTGAGCCTAGGTAGAATAACAATAACATTTTGATAAAAGAAAAGTTAACAATAGCCTACAATATAGTCTGTAGCCTAGTACGTAATTATAGTCGTCTAGATTCACGGTCTCTATCAGATTTGTTTATTATAGCCTGCAGAGTGCGAATTATACAATTACAATCGGGGGGTCAACTTCTTCTCCAGGCTGTGTATCGAACCCCCGACCTGTTGTTTTTATCTCTTTGAGGGGGGGGGGGGGGGTCCAAGTCTTAATTAGGGGGGTCAGACCCCCCCAAATCCTCCCGTATAAATAATATGTCTTCCACTAGGGTGCGACATGTCCTTGCAGACTGGCAAATCGCTGATTCCGAAAGTTTTTTTTTATCAGACCCGAGTTTGTGATAGCTGACAAATTTACATCGCCTGCAACAGAATTAAGAGAATTATAAAGATTAAGAGAGTAGAGAATATCCTGATTGACAGAATTATTCTGGGATTATTGTGTTCCTCATCATTCAAATTCTAGTCATGCTAATTTGATTGAAATAGGTAAAAAAAAATACCATGAGCATAAGAGGGAACAGAAATAATGATATGATCTATTCTGAAACTCGCCTTGATAAAGATAACATCAAGATATTTATTTTCTCTCAGTCTTCTCTTAGATGAGCCGTGCTCAGGCAGATACTGTCGTATTGTAGACCTGGTACTGGTGTTGGCCAACATGTTGCAATAGGGACCTAACTGAAATTTTACAGCCCCCAGACTGTTTTGTATTGGGGAATCATCATAAACAGTAGTTTTGTTAACATATCAACTGCTCACATAATAATTTTTTCTTTGTACCTAAGTCCCATACCCTCCTCACCATCGCTCAACTCATTTGATTGAGCAAAATAAATCTGTGTGTAATAAGTTATTTGTTCATCTGATAGCTTGTCAATTACAAATATTAATTCATTGTATTTATTTACGTTATATTATTTACATGTTATATTCTGATAGCATTTCACTTACATACTGTATACATGGAAAATCATCAAACAGAACAGTTTGTGTGTGATTTTACATAACAACAAGACCCCTTTTTACATTACTGTAATCAACCACTAATTAATCATCCCTAAGAACAATCCCTCATCATGCATTGTGTTTCATACAGTTGACAGGGTAATAGCCATGGAAACCGCCAGTTTCGATACGGGGAGTGGGCAGAGAACAGAAGACCAGTTCCCCACATCAGCATCCTGTTCTCTTTTTTTTACAGAGGCTTGTGACAAAACCAATCCCGTAAACTATGCATGCTTGAACCAACCCCGAACCACCCTTTACACACACACAGACGCATGCACACACACGCACATCCACACACTCAGAGACACACCTACATACACACATGCACACACATGCACACACAGTTTCATTTTGTTTCATTTTACCCACCTGTTAATTTTCTTTGAACCGTGCAACCATAGGAGTACTTCAAAAGAAACTCTGAAGCTTTACTCATATATATTAGTTTACAGTATAAACATGACCATTGGCCTCCACTCAAATCAGGAATGCCCTGCTGGAATCCTCAGCCACTCAGACATCCTCAGGATGGTAGACCCACTCATACATTAAGCAGTTGTCGTGATATGATTCACTCCTCACTCCATCACTGCAGCGCTGCACCAGAATTACCAGCAGCTGGGACCAAACATGACAAACATGTCTTCTCAATACTACACCCAGTGAACATTTTCACAGGATTTGAAAAATACATTCACACACTTCTATGCACAGACTGTGCATACATGCCTGGTCGGCTCCACCGACCCAGTGCTCTGACTCAGGACTATCTCTGGACCTTTCGACCTTTCAGATTGTCCAGTCACTTTCTAGAGGAAATTATGACATTTCCGTTTTTTCCGAAAGGATGCGATGGTAATGCAAACAAGATTGATCCCGGTTTACGTAAAAGTACCTTTTACATGTACAGTACCAGTCAAAAGTTTGGACAGAGGGAATGGGAAAATGTGTCCAAACTTTTGACTGGTACTGTACGTGATGTGAACAACCTGATACTTTGCCAACCTGTGTTTTGCTTGTGTGTGTGCACGTGTATCTGTATGTTTATGTGTATGTGTATGTGTGTGCGTGTATATGTGTGTGTATGTGTGTGTATGTGTGTGTGTATGTGTGTGTGTGTATCTGTATGTGTATCTGTGTGTGTGTGTATGTGTGTGTGTATGTGTGTGTGTGTATCTGTATGTGTATCTGTGTGTGTGTGTATGTGTGTGTGTGTATGTGTGTGTGTGTATCTGTGTGTGTTTGTGTGCGTGTACATTACCAGTCAAAAGTTTGGACACATGGGAAAATGTGTTCAAACATTTGACTGGTACTGTATGTTGATGTTCTGTATTTCAAAGTCAGCATGTCACAAACTTGTCACAAAACAGTGTGACACCTAAGACGTTCCTTAGAAATACCACCAACTAATTATGGACCCGAAATGTGTCACCACAGTATGCAGTACGCTCTTTTACTTCCTCAGTTTATGTTTGAGATATGAGACTAGGTTAAATACTGTTTATAGCACTTAACCATACCATATGGTACCACTATACCATATGCATATACCTATGCTTAAAAGGAAATGGCTTTTGGAAATGAAAATATATGATGAAAACAGTTCATGATGTGAATTACCAACACAACCTTTCTAGTCCTACTGGTGACGTCAGGTAATCATTTTCAAAACCACAAATGTGCTTTATACCAAACAGTTGATTAATTCTTATTGATTGCATTGTTTAGCCATGAACCATAGACCAAGATAGGCAAGTAGAGACCTTTGGTACAGTGGCAAGGTTTATTCAGACATGGCCTGCACTTACAACAATTTGTTAGTATGCATCAAAAAAACATCTACACACAAGTTTACCCAATTAGTTGTATTATCAATAAGTGGATTTTTACAAGACAATATATTACATAAAATATTACAAAACCTCAAGACATAATTTGCAATTTGCAAAAGTGAAAAGCAGTGCAAGGGTTATTTAATAATTTCTACACTGGCAGACCAAAAAATGACAATGAGAGTTAATAACTTAAATAAAAAGCAATTCAGAACACATATGTTATTTACAAATTTTGATTCAAATAACATTAGATATGTTCACATGATAGGCTACTGTTACAAAATGTTATAAAACATTGGTGGTATTATCTGGTCTATTTGCTTAGTTCCATTTAGTGACAACAAATGCAGACGGTATATTTTTTATCAACATTTTTAATTGTTAAATGTTTGTCTGTGCTTTACATGGGCGAGATGTCACACATAGGTAGACATTCAAGTACAAAACGTGGAACAGATAGAGTGCTTCAAATGGTCCATAACCAAAATCCTCAAACCCTAAGCATAAAAGCCTAACACTAAGAGGTCCAATAAGATAGAAAAGACTCAACATGTTATAAAATGTGTATTAACCCTTAAAACACTAAATACAAAATAATCATACTGCCGTCATGGTTCAGAACCACTGGGACCCAAGGTCTGATGGCAGTATTTAAGGTTCATCTAGTACTCTGTAAACCGGTCAGGAAGCTTCTAGTTCCTGTGTGCACTATTTATAAACGTTTTGAAGAGGGCTGCTTTGCAGAACATACAGTATATAGCAGGTATCACAACTTCACTGCGCGTCGTGTAAAGCATTGTTCAGTAGAAATTATGTTGATGTCTACAGAACTACTTTCATCGGTGAGCTGAAAGCATTTTATAGTCTGGAAGGACAGACGGGAAAGCATGGAGCCACATCTACCTATATTTGAATACAGTAACATATCCTATGAGCAGATTAAAAGTTTTTTCAAACCAAAAACCTGAGCAATGTTTTCATATTTTTGTTAACTATGCTTAATATCCCTTTTTGTTTTTCACAATATCCCATAATGGTCAATTAGATTTCAAGTAATTAATATCACAAATTATCAAGAAATATTAAAAAAAGAACAGTACAGTTTTTACTGTATTTCAGATTGCAGAAAGGTTACAGGGGGAGTAATTACACTTTGTTAATTCTCATCTTGCACTTGCATGCCCTGCATAATCTGCTCTACTCAGAGAAAACAGGCTCTTTCAGGTTGCTACTATTAATCCAAAATGAATCTGTTTGTTTCACACTTCCTATTAACAATCACCAGCTGTTTCTCTTGCTGTTGTTCTCTGGATGGTTGGACTCCTTCATGTTCTTTGCTTCTTGGAGGAACATTTCTGCCTTCCTCAGCTTCTCCATGGCCCTGGCCAGCAGCTCCTCAGGGGAGCCCTTCTCTAGGCCGTCCCCCACCAGCGCAGCAGAGCTCTGCCCACCCGTGGGACTGTCTTGGGAGGCAAGAGTGGCCAGGAGATCCCCTGTTTTTTTAAGCTTAAGGTCCACTTCACTCTCAAGGTCCATGACATGGGGATGAAGAGCAGGGGGCCTGTTAGCGCTGACTCCCACCCCATCCCTGGTTGTGTCAGAGCCTGGGGACTCAGACAGCAGATCCCCCAGAGAGGCTGACCTGGCTGCGGGTTTAAGGGGAATCGGTGGGCGAGAGGACTGATTGATCCGCAAATTGAGAAAGGTTGAATGGACCTTCGGAGAGCTGACCTGGGGCCCTGCTGGGGCCTGAGCAGTGGTTGTTGCGGGGGGGTCTTTGTCCATACTCTGTCCAAGACTATCGGGGGGTTCGTTATCATCCTCGCTCACATTGATCATGTCCAGTGCGGCTTGGCTGCCCCTCAGAGCAGCCGTGGAGCAGACCATGGTGTCTCCAGCCTCTGACCCCTCACCATCATCGTCCGAGTGCTGACCACTGTCCACAGACTTCTCCTCCTCGCACTCTCTCTTTTCCAGGGACCTGTGGCATGAGGCCGGGCTGGAGCTGGGGCTGTCAGCACCTGGGTCGGCCAGACAGAGCACCACCATTGGGATTTCAGTCTTGGGGTCCACTGGGAGTTTCAGGTCCCTCTCTGGTTCCTCTGGCTTGCTGACTGTGTGGTCTGGAGGTGAAATGGTAGGTGGTGGATTTAGCTCCTCGTCAGGTGGAGTGGTAATCTTCTTGGATTCACCTGGAGGTTGAGAGACACAGGGTTCAACCTGAGTTTTAGGAGGAGGGATTTTGATAGGCTTCTTCTTAAGAGGAGTGGGTGGACAAGGGCTCTTTTTGATTGGTTCAGGTGTGGACATTGATGGTGTTGCTGCTTTGAGTTGAGACACCTTAGGCTCTTCCTCAGGATCAGTAGGCACCTCACTATCTCGGGCAGAAACATTGTCTTCAGGTGCAGGTTGTGGGGTTTCTTCTTCTGTGCTGGTAACTAACGGTTCGTCTCTGACCTCAGAGGAAGTTGGGACATCCTTAGGAGCAGACGTGGAGGACTCCACTTTTGTCACTGACTCAGTTAAGGTCGTTTGTGTAATGTCAGAGGAAGTGGTCTCAGATGTATCTCGTCCTTCTTCCTGGCCTTCATCTTTGACATCTTCTGACTGTAAACGTGTGGTCTCTGAGGTGGAGGGCTGAGTGGGCTTCTTGTCTTTGGAAGGTGGGGTGGGAGGCTTGGGGTTCTGACTGGACTGAGGGGACACGGCCAGGTTGTCAGTTGAGCTGCAGTGGGGTTTGTTTGGAGGTGTGGCTCCAAACAAACTCTCGACTCCAGCCTCCGGGTTCTTCTCCAGGTCATCGTCAGGGAAGTCCTCCTGGGAGACCTCGCCCGCTGCTGAAACAGCGGGTTTGGACTCTTTTGACGGGGGCATGGGAGGCTTGAGGACCTTTAAATCAAAACAAATCAAATTCCTATTACACGTCTATCACAACCAAGCATGGAGGTATGGAAATCAGGCATGGAAGGTTAACTTACAACTTTCTTCTCAGAGATGGTGTTGTCAGGGTCTTCACTCTCTGCCACAGCTGGGAGCTTGGCCTCTTTACTGGGGGGCATGGGTGGCTTCAAGACCTTCTTCTGAGGGCTGGGTTCTTCTGTCTGTGGAACCTCCTGGGGTTCCTCCTCCTCCATCAAGGGCTTCACCACCTCTTTGGGGGAGTCCATGGTATCTACGTTGACATAGAGGGTGCCGTTGGGTGTGCTGCTGTCTGTAATGTCCCGGTCGAGTCTTAGCATACCCTCTGAGGAAACGTTGGCCCCCTAGGGGAGGAAAGAGGAAATGGTTCTCAACAGTTGAACTGAAAATCAATGTATTCCTTCCTATTGACGGAACTGATGCCGACTTTGTTAACACACACACAAAGACACACACACACCCACACAAACACTACCTCTTTCATATGTATCCTGGTAGGGGGCCTCCTGTTGCGGTTTCCCTTGGGTCTTGTGCGTGTCACGTGATCTAAATTACTGCTCTCATCTATCTTTACCTGGGGAACACAATAAGAAAACGTATTCCAGAAACAAGAACCCATACGTGTGTGAGGGGCATACAGTACAAAGAGTCTCACACCCACTCCTTTACCTCATCCAAGACCTTGTTCTTGGCTCTGTTGATGCCGTCACTCAAAGCATTGATCCATGCCTCCTTCTCCTCAAGGTTAGCAACCTGGAACTTGACATCATTCACCTGGACGGCAGAAAACACTGACATTACAAACAAACAGAAAGAGTCAACTGCTCCATGACAAATTTTCACTCTCTTAACTTCCAAAACGGAATCCACTGAAAAAAAAAAAAACTATTACATAACTTACAATTCATAGCTCAGCTATGTACATACATTTCATTTTAGTATTACACCATAATGACCATATAAATAACTGACATTTTGAGTTTAAAACAACCCATGTTTTTCCTGACATCAATGTTGGTCAGTATACTTTCTGCCATATTGAACTGTGGCACAGCTGAGCTTCAAACTCTCACTGTGACAGTTCAAGTACATATAATGGCTGAAAAGCTTTGTGCATTTGGCATACCTTTCACTGAGGCAGAGCCAGAACTTAACAGGGTTACCCAGGAGAACTCCCAGGGGCAGCCAAGAAGCTCTTAACATCCTGGTCAGGCCCTCTCAGTCCCTTCACTTGCACAATAACAAAAGCTCCTGACTGGAAACAGCCTGAACTGTAAGTAGGCCTACAAGACATTGTGTGTTTTGCATGTACAAGCAGCATAGTTACATGTACAACATAGTTCACGGATGACAGATTTGATCTCTGGGTAGGATTTAATCTTTGAAAATACAATGTATCATAAAACATGCAAATATATGTGTATTACTTTGTCAACTAATTTGATACATTTAGATAATATTTAGGGTATGCCACAACATGTGGCCTTTGGATTCTAAATAGGTGCCTTATATACGTGCTACTGTGGACGCTAAACAAACCACCTTCAGCAGTGAGAATAGTTTCACTGCAGTGCTGTTTCTGATGACCTGACCACAGCCTGACAGAAGTAAAAGTTAGCAGATGCCTAGAAACTTCTGGGTGGACTGAGTGCTGGGGTCAGCATCAAGAACTGCTAACTTCACACTATTCTCCAAGATTAAAAGTACCTTTTGTTTTCAACCAACCCTCCACAGGAAACTGGGAAGCGCAAGAGCAATAAGCATGTGCATCCTGGATTATGTTTACCCAAGTAAAACACATACAAACAAGAGTTTCTCTTGAGACAGTGACTATGAAAAGAGGAGAGGAGGGTTAAAACAGACATGGAAGTCAGAAGATCATTTCATCTTTGCCTCTCAGTTATGAAACCATAGATTTACATCTATTATAGAGATGACATGACAAAAAAAGCTTCTGTCATCTGCTCCCTGAACTTGTTTTTATAATAGTTCAATTTGACACACTCGTTTTTCAGCTGTGTGCGTCGCTCAAAGGAAGTAAAGGATCAGCACAGTGCATCTCCCTCACTTGAGAGCTAATAATGCTTAACGACAACTATCCTGCCTCCAAAACAAACTGAAATGGCTCTGAATGTAACCTCATATGTACGTGGGTGGCACAGTCTGTCTGAAGTACAATCCTATCAAAACATAATGTGAAACTCGGAGGCTTTAAAGCAAGAACCAGAGAGAACCAGACATTTCTAGTGTTTAATAAAAGGATACAGGCCAGTGTCTACAGTCAAGCTTTAAAAGTCTTTCCAAGATGTTGTGGGATGTGTGTGTGTGTGTGTGTGTGTGTGTGTCGGCATGTGTGTGTGCTGCACTGAAATGAAGCTGTAAGCATTGGGGTCTGACTCACTCTCCTGCCTGGACACTGTGTTAGAGAGAGGGGAAAAAATGACCCACCCAAACACACACACAGACGACACACATATGCTCTCCTCTCTCCGATACACACACATACTCCTCCCCACACACACACACGCACACACACACGCACACACACACACACACACACAGGGATGAGGTATTCAGCTGTTGGCCCAGCACACACAGACCTCCCTCCCTCTGACATCTGCTCCAGTCGTGGGGTTGGCTGATGGTCCAGACTCGTCATCTGTTTGTAATACAGTGTATTTCACCACTCTGGTATCTTCTGCATTTCTTTTGACTTTTCCACATTTCCAGTGTCAGAGTTGAGGGCCAAGAAGACTTCATCTCTGCCTACATTACGAGCCTCAAATTTCAACCAGCACCAAACGTCAAACCGTTTGATTATATCAGAGCATCTTTATTGTATATCAACTCATTGTAACAAATAGACATTTAGTAAGCTATATTCATCTCCCTATGCCAGACTGAATTGCTCACAGTAATGACAACGGAAGGGGAATTCCAGAAATCAAAAACTCACGTCTCTCTACCTAAATTCAGAAATTCCCTCTATATGCCTTTCGAATCAGTCCATCAATGTACATAACAGCTTAAATTTCCAGAAAAAAAGCTTCACAAAGGGATCCTAAAAATCCAGTGGGGACTGTAAATAATCTAGAATCTAGACAGGATCTAGACTGAATCTGGACTGGAGCTAGAGTGGACAAAAATGGGAAGGTCATCCACGGGTCATCCAGATCACATGGGGGAACTGGGCTTTAACCGATGCAAAGCTATATCCCATCCACTTCCCCTCCTGCTAGAGAGCACAGGGCAAGCATATCAACAAAAGCTGCTCTGCGCACACACACAAGCAATCTCTTAGGGGTTACGTAAGGTTGCAAGTGTACAAAGCATTCTAGTTCAACACAGTTGATTGGGTTTTACAAACTGCTTGTTTTTGTTTAAAAAAAACAGTGCTATTCCGATCCCCTGTGTATGTCTTGTTTAGTAGTCCGTAGTTTCTGCCTGGGTGCCAGAGCACACATTAGCCTCATTAAAGTGTTGGCTGAACGCCTGTACCCCTGGCCACTCTCGAACCGGCCTCAGGCCTCTCCTCGTCTCCATATACCCTCCGTGACCAAACCACTCAATTCCTTCCACCTCGGTCAGGACCCAAAGACTTGAAAGCATGTAATTACAGTTAGTAGTCATTCTGTTGATGACTCGTGACACACATCTATATTGCAGCCTGAGAGAAGGAGAGGAAACGAGAAAAGATATAGAAAGATCGTACTCAGACCAACATCCTCATATTTGACAATTTCTGTCAAATTTATTTTCCTATTATTCATGTGACACGATTTCTGTGTTGAAAAAAAACCCATCCTTAAAAAGTAACTAAAATGAGTCTCTCATTTAACCGGAACTAAAGTTCAACTTACCTTATTTACAGACTTTGGCGATCGTATCAATACCAGTCTGTTCTTCTTCGTGAAGGCACTCTTCATCTCGTGGCACTTGTCATAGTTTCCCAGGTCCACTTTATCAAGGCAGTTCTGAAGGTCCTGCAACACATAGGAAGACGAAGAAGTTTACTCAGGGAAATGAGGCCTACAAACAAACTGAGGCTCTGCAACTCAAGGCACACAGAATCTGTGTATTTGTTTTTAATACTTCTGAAACAACATGGGATAACTGAGTGATTATAGTGGTTGAATGTGATTAAGAAAAGAGTTATTGAAATGATATGAAGTAAGGAAAGACAGAGCTATGACCTGTAAATAATACGCTAAAACTCGGTGCTCACACAGGAAAATCAAAACAGAATACTCAAATAAAAATAAAGAGAAGTGCATAGATGTGGATAATCTGGGTACCATACCTCTTTTTCATACACAAGAACCTGTGTCCTCTCCACTTGGACGTAGCGGTCTTTGTAGCTGACCAGAAACCTGCCTGAGGCCTTCTTCACCCAGCCAGCCTTTCCCAAGAACTGAGCCTCTTTGGGCTTGGCTGGGCTCTCTTTCACACTCTGGCAGAATAGAAAGTAACACCCAAATAGAAAATCAAATGATCTTCTTGTTTCTTTGTGCAAAGTGTGTTACGTAGAAACTAAATGTACATAAATGAGTAATTTCTTCCAACTTGTACTGATGTTACAGCAGTTGTTAGTTAATTCTTATTCTTAGGAATTCTTAGGAGGAAATTGCCTTCCAGTGTCACCTGACAGATCTAGAAAGCAGTGTGAGTTTTAAACAGATAAAGCAGGGAGTGTTAAACCCAGAGGCCCCTCAGTCTTCAAATTCAGTGTGTAGTGAGATGGGACTTCAGGATACAGAGGCTCAATTTCACAAAGACTTGTAGCTCATTCATCCCACATCCTTAACCTTCTCCACCTGGTCTGCTGTTCCCTTTCAGCTCATTATTTTATAAGCCTCTCATGTCTCATCCTCCCTTTTCTTCCCCGCCTGCAGTTGCTCCTCGCTCATATCCAAGTCGGCAAAGTAGCAATAAACTCAAGCTTGAACATTATTACAGCTGTATCGTATCTTCACCACTGCTCTCAATAATACAGAAAACTGGAACACACCAGGACACAGACCCTGTCGAGATCCACTGTAGAGTCCTCAGAGTGGAGTGGTCAAGGCAAACCACCAATCCATGAAACCAGGGGCGAATCTAGGTTCCCATTTTTCGGGGGGCTAAGACCCTAGATAAAAACTTTTATTTTTCCTGTGACCCAGCAAAACTAGGGGGGTCTGGGGGCATGTTCCCCCAGAAGATTTCTGGGAAAATATCCTTTTAAATAGTGTCCTGTAGTGGGTTTTAGGGAAGAGAAATTAACAAATTTAGATTTAAAATGTGAAGAAAAAAAAAAGTTTAAAGGGTTTGGGGGGGCTAATGAAATTTTGGGAGCTGGAGCGCCCCCCAAAATAAGGCTAGATACGCCCATGCATAACACATGGACTCTTTTTCACACTCCAGCTTTTGAGATACTAAGAAACATGAAAATGTGAAGACGTCTCTGTGGGTCTGTTTGTTGTATTGGCATGAAGACACTGAGCACATCTCAAGCTGAGAGACGTGAACGGAGGTGGTGAAGACTGAAGAGTAAAGGTCCAGGGGCCAGGCAGACCAAGGGGGCAGGAGAACACCACATACTGTAACTGTGTGATACTATTGTTTGATTTGTCTGCATTCCCCTGATAAAACTTCTTAAATGAGGCAACCAAGGCGTCCAAGTATAATAGGGTAATCAAATAAAATGAAGACATTTGCAGGTGCAGTTGTAAACTGACCAGCCCCCCTGTTCTATTGAAGGAAATTCCACAGGATATCTGGCGTCTAGATGTTTTTCCACTTTCACTACGGCAGTATGAGTAGAGCAATGTCCAAGAAAAGGGGAGCAGTTGTGAGGGGAGAAGACAGAAAGCAGAAAGAGAGAGGAGAGAGAGGGGGGAGGGTGTGTGTGTAAGGGGCGTTGGAGAGAGAGAGAGAGAGAGAGAGAGAGAGAGAGAGAGAGAGAGAGAGAGAGAGAGAGAGAGAGAGAGAGAACAGTCACACTTCTTCTGCTGCACTGTCCAGGATACAGCCCCTGGGCAAAGAGGGGACATGGCATGTCTGTGTCTCTGGCTGAAAAGAGGAAAACACTGATTGGCCTTTGTCTCTTTCTCACACACTGATGGGGAAAAGTGGAACATATCACACACCACAGCACAATAACAGACAGCACGGCACACTGCCTGAAAATGGGTGTGGTGACATTACAGTAAAGAAAAGAGAAGTTTTATGACTCTGAGCTCAGTTGGCTGGGCTCTATATGTCTTGGACTGGCCTTGTTACTAACACAGTGACATAATTCACTTTTTATGTTTATTAGCCAGCCTGATTGGTTAGCATGAGTGCTAGATATTTTTCATAGCTAACAGGAAACTGGCCTGCTAACATAAACTTGTATACAGGAAGAAGACTTTGGGGCGACCTATAACCAACTTGTCACACTAACCAAGTGCTACTACTACTCCAACTTGCAAAGACAACGACATTTGATGATTGATCTGTAAGACAATCCACCTTTTTATCTGAAGGAACTCACTGTATAGGCTAAAGTATATAGTTTTGTATCAAATCTGCCAAGCTCGTACAGTATAACAAGTTCTTAAAAGAGTAAGTAAAAACATGGGGATTTGTAAGTGATACACACCTCTGTGAACATGTGTTCCTCATAAAGCCTTGCCCATAGAGCTCAGAGAAACGGGTCTGAATAGAGCTCCCTGCTGGCCTGACCGGCATGAACTCACCACAAGACCTCATCAGCAGCATCTGAGCTCATAACATCACTGAGACACACAGCAACCTTAGCATCACAAGATCGCATGAGACAGGATGGAAGGAAAGACAAAGAAGGCTGGTGGAGAGTCAAGAGAGTTATTTATGATTTATTTCTTTATTTTAATTTTGGGGGGCGGGGGGGGGGGGGGGGGGGTGGTGTCTAAAAAAACATCAAACAAATGGATGTCCCAAAACAGTGTCCTCTCTCCAACATCCCCACCAGCTCTCTCCAGGACTTATCAGCCGCACCATCAGAGTGTTAAAGGACTCTGGCACACACACAGCCATTGTAGGACACCAGCCTCAATGCCAGGACGATGGCCAGGGAGGGTTCATTGTTTTCTGCCTTGACACATAATGTACAAGTCTGTTTCCTCAGGAATGAATGGGCCATGCAGCCCCACCATGTGTTCTGGGCTACTCACTGCTGAATGAGCATTACAGAATGACCCTGAGGATGGACAGAGACATTATGGAGCGCCTTGTTCTCTCTTTCTAACACAAAGAGAGAGCGAGAAAGAGAGAGGGTGAAATGATTTTACAGAAAAGGGATAGCTAAACTAATGAGATGGGTGTAGTTCAGTGTTACAGCATTTCCCTGCAGATCAAGAAGATGCAAGTTCAAATCTCCCTTGTCTGTCACTTTGGAAAAAAGCATCTGCTAAATGAATATAAATACTTTATTACTAAGTTGAGAGTGGTAGGCCCGTGGGCGAAGTCAAACACCTGGCTAGGCAGGCTAGGACTGAACACAAACCCAATGCACCCACAGCAAGGTTTAAGTTTTCTCCTGATAGTGGGATTAGGGTTAGTTAGGTCAGTGTGACTTAGACCAGAAGGTGGACCCAGTCCCTAACAATGTGAGGCAGAAGTCATTACAGACACATGTAAACCATGTAGTGTGGAGGATGATTACTTTACTTTTGAGCTATGGGACATTAACTGGAAGGGATGGGCTGCTCCAGTGTCCACACCATAGGTCACTGTGCCAGCGCTGGCTATGTCGTAATTCAATAAAAAACTCATTTTGAAAGGCATGAAGGGTTGGGTTAGAGTTTATCAGTAGGCTACTCATTTGTTTCTTGTCTATCACTTCTCTGTTGAAACTTCTTCTTTTTTTATCTAGATACTTCCTGAATCCCTTTTCACTATTTTCCGTATCTGCAACAGGTTTTGTAAACTAGGCTACCCGTGTTGTGGAAGTCATTCATCATAAAAACAATAAGGCACTCAAAATGCAAAACCAGCTAACAAAGTATTTCAATATAATTAAGTCTTATTGCCGTATGCAAGCATTGCAACTTCATCCGGCATAATAATCTTGAAGTGTGAACTTGTGTGCCACAAGTTCACACTTCAAGAAGAAAATTGCGTTGACTCCAGTGAAAATGTGTAGACTGCTGTGACAAAGGCACCGGCAGCCTGACAGCTCCGCAGGTGCTCATTTGCCACCTTAGAATGGAATTGTGAATGCTGGTAGCGTGCCGCATCAGTGCGTACGCTTAATATCCATTTCTACCCTGAACTGTGTGATATCACTTTGTGCAAGTCTCCTGCAGTCCTTTTCGGCAACTTCATCTCTGCTGCCTTGATGCCTATTGTGAGTTCAATTATTGACACATTTAATAAAGCGGCATTTTTAAACTTCTGTTGAAGAATTCCACAAGAAAACTATGCATGAATTCTCGTACAAATGCAAAGTGGCCGCACACACGTAGCAGAAAGCAAATAAAAATAGGCTACTCACATCTTCCATGATAAAACACTACGATCCGTTATGTACAAGAAAAACCCTCGACGGCGAGTTTATTCTTGACAAAAAGCAGTAAATTGTCTTGTTGGCGACAACAAGAGGTACATATCAAACATGACGCAAAAGTGGAAAAAAAATCAAATAAGGAACTAAAGTTTTGACGCTGGACCGTTGTCTCTTTTTTCCTCTTTCGACTCAACGAAGAGTTGAAAAAAGTTTGGTTTCCGGTAAGTCCCTGAATGCCTCAGCGCGTCAACAGAAATACACTTGAATTGAAGTAAAGCGCTTCGCGTAGGAGCAGTGATGACCGTGACGAATTGATGGCCTTGAATTGTGCAGTGCGAAAGTATGCATTCTTCAGGAACGTTATCAGCTTTCGTCTATAAGGAGCTCGAAAGTTATACATTTTTTATAGTTAGAAAGAACCTTTTGTGTCATGGTACTAATACAGTCGACAACAACCACATCAATTAAAAGCAAGCTGCTATCCTCTTCCTCTTTTTGTATTGCTGAATTTACTTTCATTTTATATAGCTAGTATTTATGATTATTGGCAATTATGATCGTTTTTTTGTCAAAATGAAACTATCATTAATGTTAACAAACTTTTTGTTTGCAGATAATTTCGGTTTATAGGTCCATTTTCTAAAATTATCATGTAGTGTTTTATGCATGTGTCTCGCATAGTTTAGATGCATAGTTACATCGATCTGTTCTATTGGTAGTGGCATCTGAGATGATTAACTCTGTCATAATGTTGCAGTGTTCACTTCCTGGTAGGTGTGGTGAGAGCAGGATGTGCTGTCACAACATACACTGAAAAATAACTTAAATCGGACAAAGCCGTCTCTTTCCTTTGCTGCATAATGTTGGATGCCTAGCTCAGATCAAACCAGGTTTATAAAGAGATGTATGTACGTGTGTATGTGTGTTTGTGTGTGAATGAGAGAACTGTGTGTATCTGTTTTTTTGTGACCATCCTCTCTTGTCAGACCAAACCAGATGAGTACAACCTGGCACAACCTTTTCCCTACAGACAGGGCCTCAGTCAAGCATTTAAAGTTATCAGAAGTACAGCGCCACCTCCAGCCTGTCGGTGGTACTGTAAGTGTGTGTGATGTCACCTCAGTCACCATCACGGATCATTCCTGTATAGGGATCCAGGCCTTATACCCCAGATGATGAATATAAACCTAGTCAATAGTCTTCATGTCTATGCAGGTATATTATATGACCATTTGAAATGCTTTATGGGTTTTTATAAAATTTCTAAATTAAATAAGAAAATGGGAGTTAAACTAAGCTTGTCTTAGGAGCGTTGACATAGGTCATAAGAAGATCTAGACCTAGACTAGTCACTTCCTCCCTAAGGCCCTCTTCGACTCCCTGTCATAGTGGGGCCCAGTTCTAAGTGTCTCTGTCCCAGGGAGCTGGATAACATTGTTACCTGTCACCCTGCTCTCCTATTAGGATTCCCCAGCTGCCCTGCTGTGCTTTGTCCTCCCTTGGTTTGGGAATGACATTGCTCTGTCTGTTTTATCCTGAGATCGCAGTCAAGCACCATTGGGATGCTGTGAGTGGCTGTGCCTTGGCAGCAGCTATAATTACACTGTCATGTAGCTGATGGGATATGTGGACTTGTGAATCAATAAGAATCACTACTGGCCCTGTCTACTCTGACAGGCCAATCTGGGCAAATACCAAACCTTCTTCTAGAACTCTCTCTCTTACTCTTCCTCTTTTGCACTATCGTTCTTCCTTTCTCTCTATTGCTCTTTTTCTCTTTCTTTGCCTCTTGTTCCTTCACTCACTGTCAGTCTCTCTTGTTCTTTTCCCACAAAACTAACCTTTCCCAAATAGATATTTCACTTATTGAGACAGTCATAAGTCACCCATAAGCATAGCTTCCATACTGGCAATTTTGTCAGATCATCTTACCATGTTAGCAGTGATGGAGTTTAATATACTTGTTGGAAATATCATTTAAAAAATAATTTACTGTTGGTAGAAAAGAACATGGTTCATACCATTTCTTTTAGATTTATTTCTGTTTGCATGTCATTTTGGTACAAACACTCATGTGACTTAATTTTCCCCACCAAGCTGTAAATACTGTAGCTCTATTCACAGACTGTTTCACAGACTGTTTAAACATTCTTCACCTGGTGCTGCAACTTTCCATATCTACAGATTGTATTTTTAAACTAAGCATTTATTCAAAACCAAACAGCAGCTTCTGGCTCAATAGTAACAGTATTTTATAACTTGGAGAAAATCTGAAATCCTGGATTCAGTGGTAACACGTGATAACAATCTATCAATATTGGATGAGGTATTTCAGTGGCAGTTGACATTTAAGATCCATCTGCCACAAAAAACATTCTGACCACAAATATGCCACTACTTGCTGCTACATAGATCCAGACTGTGAAGCTGTCCCTCTTGAGCTGATCTACGGTCATTCTGTTCATTGATTCCGGCCTAACCGTTCCCATAGAGACCCCCAGGAAACCTCTCTAAAGCCCCTTTGGTGGCAGCAGCTTTCCTCCCAAAGGAGTGGGCTCTGAAAAGCTGCTCTGTCCCTGTCTGTGCTCAGCCCAGCCGCAAAAGCATGCAGCAAACAAGTTAAAAGGGAGAGGTCTTACTTAAATGCAATTATACAGATCACTGTGGCCAGTGTGGCTGCATGCCGTGTGCCCAGTTCATCAGAATTTAGGCCGTTTTTATACTCTCTCTTTCTATGGATTGTTCATTTGAAAATGAGACTTGTGTGTTTATGAAAGGAGTTTTTGGAAATGCACGTCTTAGATCCTGCAGATGTTTTGGCACCTCAAATTAATCTAGTCTTCTTCTGTTATTTCCAGATGCTTCTATCTGCTGTTATTGACATTGATTGACCTTGTGTGGTGATTCTTATTGATTTGTCTCTTAGAGAGTTAATTACTTTGCAGGAAGCTTTCTGGTGGAATGATAGGCTGGACAGCCTGCTGCCCGCTTCATTAAAGTCTAATCTTTATGAAGTGGGATGTTTAGTCTGAAGAGCGAGGACAATTTAATGGTAATTTGATCAGAGTTTGCCCCCGCTGGCATTGAAAGAACTGCAACCTGATAATCTACCATTGAATGCATTTGTTTTTACTGTCCACAGATCTCCTCAAGCAAACGTATAATCTTACATTCGGGTTGCCTTTAGGTGACTTATAAAAATGTGGTTTCATGAGTTGTGAATTTTACAGTCCCTCAAAAATCTGTTGAGTTTAGAAAATGAATGAGAAACATAATCTCAGAGAAACATAATCATAATCTCAACATAATGAGATTATGTTGATATGAAATTGCATAGTATCCCAAACTGTCTGTAAGTAGGTTTGATTTATCTTAATATCATCTCAGCTGCAGGGTGGGGCAGGAATTATAATAACTTATTTTGATGTTATGCAACAATATAGAATGCAGCTCATGAAAACGTTGTCTGCACACTCTGAAATCGACAAGGTCATACACAGGACTACTTAAATCTACCTTATAGAACCATATATGTTCCAGATAACCCTTCAGAACCCCTAAGATTCTGTTTGGATACAAATGTGGTCATTTACTGCTTCAGTGGTGTAAAGACTCCTAACACAAGATGGCAGCAAAGTCATTATTGCTAGGTTCCTTTTCCAGAAGGAACAATGAATACAGAAAAAACATAGTTAGTTTTATCCTGGCAACATGATGATAAATCAATACAGGCATTAGTATAGTATATCCATTTGTTCTGGTTTATTGTACATAATTAATGATTTAAGTGAGATGACCAAATAGGCATGTCGAATCGGAATGTTAACAGTTCAAATCAGATGTCAAGTTCATGCATAGCCTGTAATTACCCCCAAGAAAACCATTGATGTATTTAATAATCATATTCAATTTATGTCACAGCAGGGTTGTTCAGTATGGCTCTCACAGATCCCGAAAGTATCTCTGTTTGAAGAAATAGATGATTTATTGGGCAATGACACATACCCACCTGAGAACTTCAAACACAAACCTGCCAGCCTGCCAGCTCTGCCTGGTTAATGCCAGGGCAGAGAGGTGCCAATGTGGAGGTCTCTGTGTTCAGAGTTTAAGTATACTGTATGCTAACACACAGACACCCACAACCTCCACACATACGCACACGCACACACACACACACACACACACACACACACACACAGCTCTATACCTACACACCCTGGAAACCACAACCCTAATACTTTCCTGCCAATAGCTACTTTGTGGGAAACTCACTCTGTAGTATTGAATTGCACACTTTCTCCTGGATTTCACCTCGTTATTATAAAGAAAAGAGGTGGTATGTGTTAATTGCCAATATGAGACTTTTGTTGACTTCCTTTAATCCCACCCAAAACACATAAAAGAGAGTAAATAAACAGTTTGCTGGAATCCTGTTTAGTAATAGATGTTGCTGTCGAAGAATAAAGTTCAGGATGGAGTGCATGTATAAACAAAAGCCTTCATCAACTTTAATACTCATTTCTGCAATTCATTACACAAGAAAAACAACAACCCATCAGAGCCCTTGATGCCATGTACCAGAGACAGGTCGACTGCTGTGGACACATTTCCAACATGAAGCCTGTGAGCAATAGCAGCTTTGTTACGTTGCCTGTGCATGTGTAAACAGGTTGGTCTATGAACCCAGTGAGATCTGTTTGATCTGACAGTACCCAGGTGAACACATCACCAGCCTCAGTAGTGGCTGTACAGTAACTATATGGTCTTCCATCTGCTCAGACCCAGCAATGGAAAATAGTTTAAAACTATTTTTCTCAGATTCACGGGAGGTTTATGTTACATTTACTGTGTGTTTTCTGAATGGTTTACCACCCTACTGGGATCTGAAAGCATCCTAAACTTCATTCTTCATTCTACTTCATCCTAAACTTCATCCTAAACTTCATTCTGGAATGAACAGCTTTATTCTACATTCTGTTCTAGAAATGAATAGCTTCATTCTACCTCGGTCCGCCACAACTCTTCCCCAAGTCACCATTGTAATGACTCTGTGTCACAACCCTGACTCTGTGTTTACTGTAACTCTTTAGCGTGCAATGGGGTTTACCAAACATGTTCTCAATAAACTAACGGACTACTTCCTGGAATCTGATATCTCAACATGCTTCTAAAACAGTGTGTTTTGTCACACTCTTACATCATCTCTGTTTATGCTCACCCTGTCCACAAACTGCTTCTCCTGATAAGATTTCAGAGCTAATCCTAACTGTCTTGTGTGTTTAGTTGGTCCATGTTGCATCGGTTAATTAACTTTTATGTGCATTCCAGCTAAAAGGAATAAGGATTAATGTGTCAATGACAACATTTGTGTTGATGGTAATACCAATGATGGCAAATCAGCAACACATTATTCATTCATTTCAGAAGAGTAAGAGAGAGAGAGATGGAGAAAGAGAGAGAGAGAGAGAGAGAGAGAGAGAGAGAGAGAGAGAGAGAGAGAGAGAGAGAGAGAGAGAGAGACAGAGAGAGGAAAGACAAAAAAGGGGGAAAGAGAAGGGATGGTAGAGGGAGAGAGAGTGAAAGGATGAGGGTTTTGTGATAGTTTTGTGGCAGTTTGAAGGTTCTGTGATGAAGCATGTTTGGCAGTTTTGTGATAGGAAAACGGAATGACAGACCTCATAAGCAAAGTATATTTACTCTGTCAGCTTCTTGAATGTAAAGAAGCACTTCAGGAGAGGCACAAGTCCACTGATTTCATACGCCACACCCCTTCCCTCCCCCCTCCCACGTAGGGCATTGATCTTTACTTTTTGTTTAACTCAGTTGAAGTGAGAGCAATAACTGATGCCAGTGTTTTGCTGCCAGAGACGTGACCCTAACCGGGGAGAAGCCTCAGCATGACATCTCCCTGCGAGCTCTTCGCGCAGGTTGGAGAGGCGTGGCCCTGTCAGTCCTCAGATGCGCGTACTCTCCTTACCTCTGCGTTTTGCGGTTAGAGGCTGCTCTGAGATGGGACTCGCCATTGGTTACTGTACTCACAAATAGCGGAGTACTTTCACGGTGCAAAGGTTCACACTTTCCAACTTTTTGCGCCATTTAATTACAGTTGGCCAGTCAGTGAATTTCACTTGGACTACTGGCTGGAAGACGATGGACACATGACACATGAGAATTGATTTGGATTTTGCGATTTTTATGAATTTCCAAATATTGGAATAACTCCTGCTTTATTTTAAAGTGAATGCTGTTGGACTGATTTCGGTCATCAAAATGATCTTATTTATAATCTTTATTTTTCCAAGTTTAGAACTGTGTCAGTCTTTGCCCCCGAGGAATGTTTACACAAATCACTGGGCTGTGCGTATTGAAGGGGGACACGAGGAGGCAGACAAACTTGCTGCTAAATATGGATATAATAATTTGGGCCAGGTAAGACTCAGTTTGCCTGTTGATCACTTTTTTTCAGTCATATTTATTTGATTTGATTAACAGGGTTTTGTCTGTAGGATAACCTGCGTCTCTCTTTGCTTTTGGAAAGGCGAATCAATAATGAACTGTCAGACACACTACATCATCGTAGAATTATAACTGGAATTTTCCATATAAATGATAAACATTTCTGATAAGCGATGGAAGTACTTATCTTAGTAAGGAGTTAAAAATAAAGATTTATTGTTGGCGTCACTTCAAACACACATTGTTGGCGTCACTTCAAACACACCGATTGCCTCACTGCATCGCTAGTGTGCGCTACATGGCAAACACTGAATAGAGCAGTGCATTCAGTGAGTCACCACATCCTATAGCCTACAATGGATACAGTAAGGATCTAGAAAACGATATAATAAAAACTCTGTAGATCACTGAGATTTGAATTGTAAGAAAAATATTGGATTCAAGATTGATCAAAACATTTGAATGAAAAATACTTATTGGAGTTCCAGGGAGAGCATATCTACATTACAAAGACAGTATTCAGAATCAGAATCAGAATTCAGCAGAAGGATGAGATAGGAAAGACGGAGAGTAAACTGTCATAGTTCTAGAAATAAGAGTTCCACAGCTCTGGGCCAAAAAAGCACATGTGCTGGAATTCATGTGTGTATTGAGATCATGAGAAAAGAATGCCTATATACTTCAAGTTCACTTTCTTTGCTTTGGGGAAGATTTTGAATGGAGAACACAGGTCTTGCCCTTTGCTCTGCACATGGTTGTTTTAGCAGCAGTGTTAACTGTATTCAATTAATCATAACTTCTTAACTACAGTATATTACCATAAAATATAAACCATGAATAAATAATTCAATCATCTTCCCTGTATGTTTTTGTGGAAGGGCATGGCTCCAAGGGTATGGCAGATCCAAAGTTTGCGGCTATAAATTCCTTCTGCATGTTGCTTTTGATAAAATAATTGGCTAAATGAACACATTATTATTGTTATTTTTCTCATTGTATTGCTTTGCTTTTCGGTCTTCCAGATAGGAAGCCTGGAGGACCACTATCATTTCCACCACAGCCACGTGGTGCGCAGAGCTGCCTTCTCCTCCAGGGGCACACACAGCTTCATCCACATGGACCCAAAGGTGAGACCAGGGCCCACACAGAACACATGAACACCTACATGGGCTGCAGTGCAAATAGGTTTTGTTAAAGTTGTGTTGTTACAATACAGCATTATTTTATTTTTACTGCAAGACTAGTGGAGTTCAAAGGAGTTACGTCCAACTTTTACACTGTGATCGTAAAATAAATTCTAGATACAGCTGTCAGACTGCTTCTACTCGTCCACTGACATTCCATTGTCTGACTTTAATTAAAAAAATGTATCTCAAAATTCAGAAGCAGAATGCCAAAGGGCAGATTACTCTATTCCAACATCCTGGGGATCTGATAGGGGGTAATTGTAGGGGGACATTTCCCTGCGGCCTCCAAGCCGGTTGAAAGCAGAAAACAGTCTGTTCTGAGTGCTTGTTCTCTGGCCTCTGGGCTGAGATAATCTCCCTGCATCCTGGATCTCAGGAGTAATAAAACCCAAAGCCCACGTCCTGAGGAAAGGCAGAAGAAGAGCCTTCCAGATAATATCTTCTGCTAAACCCTGAGTTGAAAATGAAGGGTTGGGGAGAACGCCCAGGAAACCAATTTGCCCAGCAGCCCTCTGATGGGGTGTACCTAGCCTGCATGACCACCACCTCCATGACGTCATTTATGAAGAGTAATGTTCAGGATTTCTCCACTAGCTTCCTCATCTGACCTAAACTGTTGATTTTATGAGGTCCACACTGCACAGCCAGGTTTATATACAGCATGCAGTGGGTTGGGACCACTTTTAATGCACAATTTACCCAGAATATGCTGCACTTAGTGAGGAAGGGAATGATGGTCACAATCCCTCGCTCAACCCTACAACATTGCACTACTTTGGAGGCTGCTGTAGATTATTGTTAAGTAGCAGATTGTTATGAATCTACATGTGAATGTATTATGAAAGTAGATCTGGGTCTGTCTCTGTATTAGCCAACAGTGTGTGTAATGGATATGTTCAAGATGGAAAATTAAATTAGTTTGTTAACATTCTTTATTGTAACATTAGTGGTCATTTTAAAGTTCATTACTCTCCTCCGAGGCCCCCAGGCTAGCTGCAGTGTCTTGGTGCTCAACTCCTCAGCATATGGTTTTCTGCAAAACATTCATTCATGATGATCTCTCCTCAGGGAAGACATCCACTGTGTTCTGGTAATTGTAATTTAGGGAAATAGCAAAAGACTAATTTACACGGGCTGAGGAATTTCTTTATCAGGCCTTTGCAAACAAATTCTTTTCTCTTAAATTTTCAAATGATTTGAGTAAAAAAGTAAGTTAATTATTCTAAATCGCCATTCCATTATCAATGGCTCTTAACAATTCAGGAATATTCTGGGATATTCTGCATGTATATGAAGACGATATATATAAATTAAGCAATAGCTCAAAACTGGTAATTGAATATGGTAATTTTGTCACTGCTAAGGGGCGTTAGTTGGCCCGATGCAACAATTTACAGTAACACTTGCCAATCTGTCTCTTTACTTATGTGATTCCCAAGGTATCCTGGTCAGAGCAGCAGCTAGTCAAGCCTCGGGTGAAGAGATACACCAGGAATGACCCCAACTTCATCCACTTCAATGACCCTAAATGGTCAAACATGTGGTATATAGTAAGTAATAAGAAAATGTCTTCCAATCACTCTTGTCCTGTCTACAGACTCACAGCAGCGGCGTTTATTTACCATAACACAACTCAAGGAACGAAAGGCTCCTCAGACCATGACTTGGCTGAAGTTCCACTCCAATGTATGCCATTAGGCTGAGCTGCTAACGTCTCTCCCTTAGTTTAGTGCTGCACCTTCTCTTACAAAGTACTCCCAAGATTCTGAGAGTCCCTGTTCTGCTCTGACATTATTGATCTTATGTTTAAGGTGCACCCCATGTCTTACCAGCACCAGTCTAATGGAAGGGGCCTCTGCTGGTCCATCTTAGCTGTCTGAGAATTACTCAGTGTTATACTTTGTGATAAGTTTTTCTTTAATGAACTCAGGTGTGAAATTGTCCCAACCGCCATTGTCTATCTGTGAGAGGAGGTGTTTGTCTCAAGGATTCAGGGGGCAGGAGGGATTAGACAAACCATCAGATGGAACAGGCGATGAGCTAATAGAAAATTATTCACTACCTGAATGTGCACTACATGTCAGGAATTAAACCAGCACCAGGGCCCACTCCTGCATTCTGCAGCAGAGCCGGTCTTAAGCAGACAGATGGCCCATAAATGTCTCCTCCATCGCTTACGGTGTATATTTCTTATTGGAGTCTCTAAACTTGGAGCATTGAACCTGAATACTAAAAGGTGTATCAAGGGCTGAATCCTAATGGGCCTCGGGGAGATAAGAAACATTGGTGCAGATTTCTGTTCACACTAGGCCCAGACCAGGAGCCTTCTTTGTCACATTGACGCAATTTCAAAGGGCCTACTTGGTCTCACAATGTCCTCAGACTCAAGGACAGACAAACACTTGCTGTTAAATAAAGATGACTTCTCTGTCTGACTGTATGGTGGGCACTAGTACTTTTGACACATGATGGATCTCCCTTCAGTCTGATGAATGACAGGAAGGACAGCGGCACATTCAGCAGTGCATTATCCAGCTGTGTGTCCACGCTCCTGTCATATCTGTTGACTTTGTGTTTGTCCTCCGTTCTCCTCATCAGCACTGCACTGATAAAAACAACCGCTGCCGCTCAGAGATGAACATCCTGGCAGCCTGGCAGAGGGGCTACACTGGCAGGAATGTGGTGGTCACCATCCTGGACGACGGCATCGAGAGAAACCATCCAGACCTTGCGCAGAACTATGTGAGCGCCTCCAAGTCCCCATGCGTAACCCTACCGACCTTGGGCATGGATGCAGGCGTGTCTCCAGAAGAAAAGAAAGACATTACTCTGTAATGACAAATCAGTAGAATGAGTAGAATGTAAAAAATAAGAAAAATTATAACCCTAACCCTATAGCAACATTTAATTATACAATATTAAATATATTATTATGCAATTATAAATATACTTTTACTATTTTTTGTTCAGGTTTACTTCTGGTTTTGTCATTTCTCATAGAAGGCATTTATGCAGTATTCCTTCGCTAACTCTACTTTGGAGAAAAAGAACAAGAGAGTCCTGTTAAACACCTAGCTAACATGGGAGTAATCCACAGAGCATATACTGTGGACTGCATGGAACAAAAACAGGTCCAGCACTGGTAGTATTTGTGGAGCCTATAACACCCACCAATGTAGGACACAACCTTGTCGTAAATACATTTCATTTCTGTGTCTGACACCTTGGATTACAGCTGTAAGTTATAGCTGGTGTTGGTTCCAATTTATCACTTGTTCTCTAATAGCACACAAGATGAGATATGACTGAAAATCGCAAAAACCAGGGCAATATATTTTCTTTCCCTTGTATGTACTGTGCAAGCAATGATTTGTTTTCTCGTTCTATTTCTCCCTCTTGCCCTCTCTCTTTCTCCTGTATTTTTTTCTCCTGTTCCCCTTGTTCCTAACCCCCTCTGTCTGTCTGTCCTTTTGTCCAGGACCAACTGGCGAGTTATGATGTCAATGGAAACGACCCTGACCCAACCCCGCGCTACGACTCCAGCAATGAAAACAAGTGAGGGTCCTCCCATTCTTTTACCCATCCTTCCTCTGCTCCCTCGCCCCTTTATTCCATCAACTGTCTATCCGTCCGTCTTTCTATGTATTTCTCCCTACTTCCATCTACCTCTCAATACCTCCATCAAGTGTCCTTCCATCCCCCCAACTATCGCTCCATCAATCTCTCTATCTCAGTGGTAGGTGGACAGGCAGATCTACGTCTTCGACCAGTCATCTAATGGCACCTTTCAAGTCTGTGTGCTGTTTGAATGTGCTCAATTAATATGGCCGTCACTGAAAAGGTCCGGGCCTTTCATGTTGGATGTGGGTGGGCATCTGTGCCCTGCCTGCACTGCAGGGGTACTGTCTGCATCTGAGATCAACAGACTGACTAATGAACACTATCAGTTGCACAGAGCACTTTGAAACATGTCAGCAGCCCTCCAACACCACTCACAATCTAACACTGAACCTGGGTGCTGCTGTCAAGTTCATTTCCCTGGCTGTCTTTATAGATATCAGACACTCAGGATCACAGTGTCAGTTGGACAGAGTCAACTTTTTTCCTCAGCCCTTTTCTCAGTTATTGTCAATGTTGCTTTTCCTTGTTATCGCTGAGCTATTGCCTAACTGAATTCCCTTGCTAACCAACTTCTAATGCTGAGAATTCTAACCCCGTCTGGGTTGTTGGCAGCAATCAAACACAAAAGGTCTCAATTATTCTTTTTTATATACCTCGACTGCTCTCTCCAAGCTAGCGCACGATGCAATTCCCCTTTTGGTGTGGAGGTGAACCTAATTTGGAGCAGGGAGAGAAGAAATCAATTAGAGAAAGAAATGTTTGCATGCCGGTTTGTCACCCAGCCCTGGAGAGATGAGTTCACTCGATGCACCTGGCCCGGGGTGGGATAAGAACATGTTAGTATTCAGAGCACCCAGGCCCATGCCAAACCCCCTCCCCTACACGTTGTTCATTAACAGGCATAATACCAGACGAGGCCATGCCAGGCATGCTATTCCACTTCATCCAGCCCTTGCTTGGCCACATACATTTTTATATCAGCCGTCCAGCTGATCGTGTACTCTACCCTCATTTACTCCCTCCCCACATGCCACACACACACACATACACACACACACACACACACAGACAGACACACACCACCACCAAACACGCACTACCCCCTTCAACAGCCGGTTGAAAAGTAGTTGTGCTCTTTCCCCAACTTCTGCTATTGTTCCACATCTCTCAAATGGGCTAAGGTGTCATCTTCAATGTTCTGTAGCACATCATCTTCACTTCTCTTTCTTTCACACTTTCACACTTTGCCAGACTCTTCCACTCTGTCATTTCATACAAATAAAAAATCATAAAAAGGTTTTTGTTTGAGATTCATAACAGTTACTTGTCACCTTGGTTGGTTGGATTTCTGTGAAGTTCTTCTTTCCAACACTTTTTTTCAATTAGTCGTTATCTGCCTGCATCGGCAGGTAACCTTGGGTCTGAATCAGCTCTCAGGTGTGTTAGCTGACTGAGATAAAGAGATATGGTAAAGAGACTGCGAATGGCGTCCTCTGAATAATCATCCACCTGCTGAGCCTGTGAAGAGAGGATAACCTTTAACTCTCTCCAAAGGAGCCCCGATTACTTTATTCCACCCGTTATGTGATATGCAAATAAGCACTTGGAGTGGGTGCTGAAATAGGTATCGAATTTGAAAAGTTTCGGACCCAACTTGTGCTTAGCAAGCATCTGGACACAGCTTATCTTGTTGATGTTATCTTGTTAATGAATTTGCATTGTGTGCCATCATTAGAAAATCCCTGCAGGAGTTTAGCAAGAGTTTGTTCTAACAGTAGGATTAATTGGTAAACATTGGTCACATTCAACTCTGCAGTTCTCGGATAAAGAACTGGTGATGTCGTACCAAACAGAAGAAAGGTGGATACATAACTGTGTTGTTCTTTCCCTCTCTTCAGACACGGGACCCGGTGTGCAGGCGAAGTTGCCGCTGTGGCCAATAACTCCCATTGCATTGTGGGAATTGCCTACAATGCACGCATTGGAGGTAAAGTCTTCTTTGCCATTGTTGTCTCCTCCTAACCCTTCACTCTCTCTCTCTCTTTTACTTTCTTGTTCTCGCTCTCATTCTCTCTCTCTGTCCTTTCTCTTTCGTCTCTTAACTAAATTATTCTGCATGTGTGCACAGGATTAACCTTGAGTTGTGCTGCTCTGCTTGGTTTCTCTCTAGTTCTGCTCTAAGCTGGTGGCTGGAGAGTGTGCAGAATTTCATGCATTCACAGGACATTAATCCCCTCGGCTGCTGTAATGTCAAATGTCCAGGGTTTTTAATCAAAAGGTGGAATTTTAGATCTCCTCCTTCTGTGTTTGTGTTTGACGCAGCTGTGCATTTTTCTATCTCTCTTTCACTCTCTCTCTTTCACTCTCTCTCTTTCACTCTCTCTTTCACTCTCTTTCACTCTCTCTCTTTCACTCTCTCTCTTTCACTCTCTCTCTTTCTGTCTGTATGTCTGTCTGTCTGTCTTTCTTTCTGCAGATGTTTGGAACAGAGCCATCACAGTACAGTACCAGTGTGCTGCAGTGTTTGTTTAATTAAATTAATTTAGTCGATGGGTGTTAGATTAGATTCCCTTTACCTCATGGAATTGTACGCCAGGATTCCTGCTCATAGCCAGGATCCAGTTATGACTTCATTCAGTCAAGGCTGCCATAGTAATGTTCTGTTGGGACATCTGATTGTTCCAATTAAATCTGTTGTTTTTATTTAGTGAAGGCATTTTGTTTTGTTATGATGCAATCAAAAAGCATTATTAATGAACGGTGAAGTGAGGTTTTATCAGAGAGGCGTTGTGACGGTTGAAGATCTCACAGCGCTCATCCATCTTCCTTCATGCCCTCCCTCTACCAACATCATCCTTTTTCATCAAAGCCTCTATTCTGATTTGGCTGATCTTCTTTGGGTTGAACACATGGCCCTGCCTTGTCGTGTGCTAATGCCAAGAGGGGAGAGGTGAAAACATTCAGTCTTCTAGTTGAGCTTTTCCTAATGAGAAGCAGTGAACGCAGCTCTCATCACGCCTGTCACAGTCTCCACCTCTCCCTGCCCCGATCCTCAGGGCACAGCTTCAATTATTTCCCGCTGTTGTGTAGAAATAAAAAGTGACTTCTACGAGAGAAGTAATTGATTGCTGAAGGTGCTCTGGGCTGCACAGTGGGGCTGTTGTGCTATTTGTTTTACAGAAGCAGGTTGAGGTTGTTTGTGCAGTTTGCATGTCCCCGGGGCTTCTGCCTGCTCTTTGCACAGCTCGATGCATTTGCCCTCTCCTGTCAGTCACGGGAATCAGTCACTGTCTAGAACAGGACGCTACTTCGGGAGTGTGTCCCAGCTCGATAGTGTGCAGAGTTATTCAAACTGTATTTGATCGGTGCAATTTTGTTTTCCCCACTAGCGTAGTTAAAGGATTGTCCTGGATTACCACCCTGTGTCATTTCCAGTAAAGTTTCCATCTTCTGCCAAAAGCAGAACATAACAGCAGCTCTTCTCCAAAGAATGCTGTGGAAGATTGTGGAGGTTAAGAGTTTATTGTAGCAGTATGGCCTCTTTAAATTCTTTGCTGTTTTCATTACCTCATTAAAGCCTCTGAGACAGCATTCGCATTGTCTTCACGGACCATAGAAAGCAGTTTCTCCTTTAGTGGTTGGAAAAATGTGCATGATCTTACAGAACCTTGCGGAGGCAGGCTGATAGTCCAAAGTAATGGCTTCATTAAAACAATAGTTTATTGACTGTGTTTGTAACGGTGTGAAGTGGAGGAGTGGGGCCGTTTTGGCGGAGGGCCAGAGTAAATGTTGTTGATCCAGATCCAACCTATTGCAGTGTTTTGCCGAGTCTCAACAGCCTATTGCAGTGTTTTGCCGAGTCTCAACAGCCTATTGCAGTGTTTTGCCCAGTCTCAACAGCCTATTGCAGTGTTTTGCCCAGTCTCAACAGCCTATTGCAGTGTTTTGCCCAGTCTCAACAGCCTATTGCAGTGTTCTACTTCACCCCACCATCCTGGGCTCTGCATCCCTGTCTGCCATAATTAGAACTGAACACACATGACTCAGTTGCCATAGCAGGACCCATCAAAGCCATTTCTGTTTGCTTTGCTCTATTTTAGAACTTTTGGAATCAATTTTGGTATGAAATGGAAGTTATGTAGGAAGTAGTTCTGATAGAGAGATCCATTGATCCTCGGCCCTTCCAGGAAAGTGTTTAATACACCGTACACCTAATGGAGGGGAAAAACAAGCCAGAGCACATAGCCTGAAGTATGGCACTGTTTCAAAGTTAGCTGGCTGGTCATTTCCAGACACTCACTAATTCACACATACACACACACACACACACACAAACAAACACACACACACACACACACACACATACACACACATGTAGACACACACATATAAACATGCACAGTACAGCACAACACAGTATTACAAAGGCGTAGCTGTTGATTAAACAGTGTCGGATCTCATTCGCTGTTGAATAAACACATTAACTGTCAAAACTCCATATGTGCTTTTCTGTCTGTGCCACTATAATTGCTCATTAGCACATTCTCTGCTCCTGCTTCAGGAAAATTGAATAAAACCCCTAACAGCTGTTGCTGAGAATAGCATGGAAAGGCAAGGCACCTGCAGGCCCCTATGTAACTAATCATGCTCATTGGCACAGATTTTCTAGCTTGTAATTGACGGAAATTGTTTTGCAGAAGACACACAAACAGCCTTTGTTTGCCCTGATTTATAATTAGTTTGGATGCTTCGAACTTTTCTTAAAAACTCCCCTTGTCTGCTCTCCGGGGACCAGGCACGCTTACACTTAGGAGATATGTATGTGTGCTGTTGGGGGGGGGGGTCTCAAACAGTCAGGCCTCCTAACAGCCATGAGCAGTCCCTTCTCCCGCCTGCAAAGCTTGAGCAAAACGGTTCAGCGTTTAAAAATGTAGAAAGAGAGGAAGACCCCAAGACACAAATGCCACAAACAAGCAGAAATGTGTGACCGAGGCTCATTACAGAGGATGAATATGGCCTGATTGCTCCGTGTTACAGTTTGTTTGCACAATGCACTCCGAGAGCCCAGCGGTAGCCTGGCAACAAGAGCCTCTGATTGCAATTACGCCGTTGGTTATGAATGTGCCAACTATCTAAGGCGACGGTCCTTTCAAGTCCTGGTGTGAGTGTTTCCTCCTAATGACTGTACTTTAGACCTGCTCTGATGTGGTGTGAGGAACAGGCTTGCTCTTCTGGGAGAATGATGCTAAGGATCACAGGTCTTCTGTCGGCTTAGGTATTCGGATGCTGGATGGAGATGTGACAGACGTGGTGGAGGCCAAGTCTCTGGGCATCAGGCCTGACTACATTGACATCTACAGTGCCAGCTGGGGGCCAGATGATGATGGGAAGACTGTGGATGGACCAGGGCCTCTGGTCAAGCAGGCATTCGAGATGGGCATCAAAAAGGTTCATCCCAAATCATTATTCACTTTGTTTGATTTTGCCAATGATGCAATCAGATTGAATTGTTGATGAAAGGTAAACAGAGGTATTTATTCACCATACCGACCAGAACTACATCTTAATCCTGATGATGTCTGTGCTTTGTTCTGACTCAGAGCTGTGTTCTGACCTATGACCAGCCGTCAGTGCTGTGTTCTTGTCTTGCCTCCCTCAGGGTCGGAAAGGCCTGGGCTCCATCTTTGTGTGGGCGTCAGGTAATGGCGGTCGCCAGGGCGACCACTGCTCCTGCGATGGCTACACCAACAGCATTTACACCATCTCCATCTCCAGCACCACGGAGAACGGCAACAAGCCCTGGTACCTGGAGGTGTGCAGCTCCACCCTGGCCACCACCTACAGCAGCGGAGAGTTCTACGACAGGAAGATAGTGAGTGCGGTCATGTCCCAGCCTGAGGCTGTGCACCCTCTATTCCCGGAGACCTGGTGTGCAGGAAGTTAGCTTTCCAACCCTATTGACAACACAACTTTTTCTAATAGTTTACTGGTTGTTCAAAATGTGCACATGCTGTACTATTCACATGGGTACACCCTGCCATGAGTAGTCCACACTGTTTATTTAGTTTCAGCATCATGCCATCCTTCATTCGGACATTAGAAACCACACACATACATACATACACACACGTACAAACAAACGAACACACACACAAATTAATATTCATGCCACCCTTTCATATTTTGCATGTTAGTAATGTCCTCTGGGATCGAGCACGGTCTACCTTGCCAAAGCCCAGACATGTCACATCCATCAACTGTGCTCAGGTTGTGTCCTGCTTCACAGAGATGGCCACTGTTCACTGGAATGATGACAACATCAACAGCTGTGACACAGCTCATAGGCTCTAATAGTTACTCTATACAATTAATCAGTTTGATAGGATACATTCCTGCTGTAGTATGCCATGCCAACATTGACTCTGACTTAGACTTCTGATGGCTTTGTTTTGTAAAAATAACTAATTTTTATTCTGTGACATAAGGTGTGATGTTTCTTCTGTAGAATTTGCGGGACACACAACTCTATTTTTGTACCTGACAGATGTTTGGGGGTGACAAGATGACATTTGTTCACTCCCAAGACTTGACACCTAAGGTGTATGTGTGTGTGTGTGTGTTGTATATGGGGCAGAAAAGGTGCTTAAGATCATGAGGTCTAACTTTACTCAGCGACTGTGGAGTCTTTCTCACGTTTTGTGGGGAAGGATGGGGAAGAAGAGGAGGGGAGAGGAGGAGGGGAGAGGAGGAGGGGAGATGAGAGGGCAGGAAAGACGGGGTGACAGAATACCTCTCCTGCATTTGTAATAGACACGGAGGGAGAATCGAGTGAACACTTCTGCTGTAAGTGCCCAGCAATGTGAACAGCCTGGGGCTCTGTACTGTCTTCATCTTCCTGCCCGTGCCTGTGGTCCAGGCCAGCTCTGTGGGAGTCCTGGTTAGTCATCCACAACCCATAAGCATAATATTTACAGAGTGTGGTAGAACCTGGTCTCTAGTGTAGAGCCCAGGGCGGTGGTCTGAGCCTGGTTCTGGGAGGGAGGGAGGGAGGCAGAGAGTTGCCCTCTGCCCTCCTCCTCTCCCATCTGTCATGTTCTTTAACAAGCCATGGTTATGCACTTCAGCTTTAACAGTCAGTGGCTGTATCCTGCCCCAGAGTCTGAAACAGCCTCTTCTCCTTGTCTCCTACCACTCTTTCAAGACCAGGGATCTCATTGAGAGGTGACCGTCGTGTCATCTCCTGACCGAGACGCAGAGAAAAAGGATCCTGAGTTAATTTAGATGTCAGCAGAGACCAAAAGAAAAAAAGTTCAATGAATTAATAGTGATTTGTGTACACAGCATTCTTCACAGACTTAATGGACCAGTTCTAACATGCTTTCCCAGATCAAGTCAACCAGAGAATTTGGAGTTGTGTCAGTCTGGATATAACGGATTAAACTATTTCCCTGGCTGAGCCCTTCTCCAGACCGATGAGGGCTGATGAATGTGGTTGTTTCGCAGGTCACCACAGACCTGCGACAGCGCTGCACTGATGGCCACACTGGAACCTCCGTTTCAGCTCCCATGGTGGCCGGGGTCATCGCCCTCGCACTGGAGGCCAAGTCAGTAACCCCCCTCCTCCGTCTTCCCGTCTCCCCACCTCCCTCTCTCTGTCATCCCTGTCACCCTCCCTCTCTGTTCCCCATCTCTCTCTCTCTCTCTCTCTCTCTCTCTCTCTCTCTCTCTCTCTCTCTCTCTCCCTCTCCCTCTCTCTCTCAGAAAAGTTGAAAATGTAACCTTTTAGTCTTATAAAGATTATTATTTCTTACACCAATACAGGCCCATTCAACTCTTCAAAAGAGTAGTTATTTAAGCGAAGACTCGAGCGAATAACAAAGGAATTCAACGGTAAAGCACTGCAGTAATTGGTTCCACAGCAAATAGTTCAATACACAATTGGTAGATGTGTGCACAATTTAAAAACAACCTACTCAGTCACAAGGCGTTCAATCTTACCGTATCTCCTCTTGACATCCTACTGCAAGTGAAGGTTGTGGGCAGGTAAGGTTGAACATTGCAGCTGTGCAAACATTTGAGATGCAGATGGTGTCTCCTCCTCTAATACCGTTCTCATGTATCTCTGTGTTTTAGTCAAGTCGTGACATCAGGGTGTGTTCTGTGTCCCATCCAGTCCCCTGATCACCTGGAGGGACGTTCAGCACCTGCTCGTCAGGACCTCCAGACCTGTCCACCTGAAAGCCAATGACTGGAAGAACAACGCAGGCGGACACAGAGGTACCATCCTACACACTCCTGAACCGCAGAGGACTGGAATATCTGAGATCTTAAGCTATATTCAATAAATAATATGAGTCTCTCAATGGTCCTAGCCTCAACATTAAAGCTGGTTTGAATTTTAAAAGATGGTTCTGGTCTGGTTCCGGGCTTGTTTTTTGTTTTGCTTTTACAAGTTCCTTCTTTCTCACGGCAACAGGCTCAGGACTGACATTCAGCTAGGGAGAGAATAGAGGGATGACTCAATCACTTCTTTTCAATCAGCCGTCAGCCATCTTGACGATCTTAAGCCTTGAGAGAGCCTGGATAAAACCTGCTTTTGCTATAGAGCTTCCAGAGACCAGTGTGGATTACAAGGACTTATTTAAGTAAGGATTTTCTTTTCTAGATGCCGTCTGTTTAGTTACGTGTTCCTCGTTCTCCATCCTCAGTTAGTCATCTGTATGGCTTTGGGCTGGTGGATGCTGAGGCGATGGTGGTGGAGGCCAAGAAGTGGAGGAGGGTCCCTCCACAGCACACCTGCACCAAGGCGTCGGACAGACGCACCAGGTGAGGGCGGGGGGGTGGTGTGTGTGTGTGTGTGGGGTGTGTGTTTGTGTTTTAGAGAGAAACACTGATTTAGAGGTGTTCATGTATAGAGGTGATCCAGTACAGTCTTAGAGCCACACTGCTGTTCCAGTCCAGCGCTAGTAACACAAGTCTGGGGACTCGAGGTCTCCCTGGTAACAGGTACAACTTCTGTTCCGGTCCACCTTTAGTAACACAAGTCTGGGGAGGTCTCCCTGGTAACAGGTACAACTTCTGTTCCGGTCCACCTGTAGTAACACAAGTCTGGGGAGGTCTCCCTGGTAACAGGTACAGCTTCTGTTCCGGTCCAGCCTTAGTAACACAAGTCTGGGGAGGTCTCCCTGGTAACATGTATTGCTGCTGTTCCGGTCCAGCCTTAGTAACACAAGTCGGGGAGGTCTCCCTGGTAACAGGTACAGCTGCTGTTCCGGTCCAGCGTTAGTAACACAAGTCTGGGGAGGTCTCCCTGGTAACAGGTAGAGCTTCTGTTCCGGTCCAGCCTTAGTAACACAAGTCTGAGGAGGTCTCCCTGGTAACATGTACAGCTGCTGTTCCGGTCCAACCTTAGTAACACAAGTCGGGGGAGGTCTCCCTTGCGAGCTCTAGTGCTCTACGTCTCAGTATGGCTCCAATCAGAGGACATCAAGAAACCTCTTTTACTAAAAGCTGTAATATCTCCAAAGTGTCACACTCCAAATTAAGCTCATCTCTATTGTCTATATCTCATCCTCTTCAGATAGAGAAGCGAGGCCAAATTGGGTCTTGATGAAGTGTGTTGATGCATTATAATCATTCACTGAGGTTATAAATCACCCCCCCCCCCTCACAATACGCCCCTCAGGCACCCTCTCATAACAGCCAGTGTTGTGATTCAGTGCCATAAATTGCACTTTCATATTCGAAAAGTAGGTCTGGTGATAATGCCCTGTGATTAGAGTCATTTATTTTCATAAAGAGGCCATTGTTAGTAATTGGAGCAGGTCTAAGTATTTGGAGGTCATACCTTTTATAGGGAGCGCAGCTCTGCTTTCAAAGGAGGACGATGTGAGGCGATGGGACTTTCACAAGCATACAGAGGCTGTGGAGATTGTGAAATGCAAACAGAGTTGTTAAAGTCTGATGAACTTCATCCCTTGATCTAGCCAAACAGCTGTAATTCTACCCAGCCTGGGACCTAAGAAGCACTCAGATGTTGTGTTTGGTGAGGTCTGTGTATTGCTGAAAGAGTTCCATCAGCTGGCAAGCATCTGCTTTAACCTCATAGTGGTCTATTGTCTCTAAGGATGTATGTATGTGAACAGAATTAATAGGCCTCAATGAGAGACAGTTGATGTTTCACAATAAAAGTGTTTTCTTGCTTTCTCCTGTGTTAAGGGAAAGTATGTTCTGTGTTATATTTTATTGTTTCGGCGTAATGGTGAAACTCCATCTGGGTTGATGACCAGTATGCACTTGAGAGAAACAAGATGGCAGTTGTTTGTTTATTTCACCGTTGGAATGTCATTTCTCACCACCCAGAAAACGGGAAATAGCAAACGTTTGCCAACAACCCACTCAGGCTTTAGTCATGGACAGATACCGAGTCAGTTTGCGTTTAACGTTTAGGCTTTTCTCAGAGAATGTTGCTTTTTAGGTTGCCAGTGAGAGCCAGGAGAGAAGACTCTGTTCCCTAGAAGTGGAAACTTCTGAGAGCTCTCCAGATAATGGCTTGGTAATGGACTGAGCTGTTCTGTAGACGGAGACGGAGGAATGGATTTTACGGGTGCACAGAGGGAGCCTGGCTGTCTCACACCCTGCAGCTCTGCTGTTACACTGCATGGTCTCTGATCACAATATTTAGAAAGATGGACCTTGTGGCAAAGTGTGAAACTCCTCAGACAGCAATGTGAAGGAAATTGTGACAGAGTTTTTTGTGACCTTCTCCTGGATAGACAGATGCTGTGAGTGACTGTCAGCTCTGTGGTTGAAAATGGTGACCAGAGAGAGCTGTTGACCAGTAAGTGATTCTGAGATTCACCGTGTGATAACCTCTGCACTATATTTCTGTCACAGAAATCCATTCCCAAGTTTACATATTTAATGAGACCAGTTTGAAAACAGCATCTAAAACATTGCCTGTGTGCGTCTGCATTCTGTTTGGCCCTGGTTCATCACTCTTCATCACAGGGGCTGATGCGTCGTCACTTCAAAAGTTACGTGTTGGCTTCTGTGTCTTCTATTTATTGTGTCTCCTTGGTTCTCTGAACCGGTGGTTGTCTCTCCGCAGTGATCCAGGTCGTCTACCCCTCTGTCATCTCCAGCAAGCCACAGTAGACCTCTGCCTGGTCGCCTCTGGTTTGTTATTGAGCCATTGGGTTGCGATCTCTGACTTAGCGCCTCATCAACAACAACATACATGTGTTCTAGCTGAAAGCTAAAACCAACAAACTGCGCTTTCAGGAAAGCACACAGACCGCAAAAGCACTCTCCTTCTGAAATTATGGGAATAGACTGAAGTGCATTTTTGTGGTTCACCACACTAGAATTCTCATGGCACAAAGACCAGCTTTACAACCCCTTCATTGTCCTGGCAAAAATAAGAAGCTATAATACTGAGAAACAATCAAAATGCTAATGTGTCTGGTGCAGGGGTCTCTCTGAGTGCTGAGTGTGAGGGGCTGGGAGTCTCCACCCCGCTGGATGCTCCTGTGCTGTGAGGTCCCAGCTGTGTAGTGTGGGAGCTCTTATTCAGTTAGACTGCAGGGGTTATGAGATTCTACTCATAAATAGTGCTCTTTATCTGCATGGTTATGATCTGGTGGCCCCAAGGATGAACTGCTGTTCATCTCAGTTCATATTCCAATCAATATCCCAGTGACATGGCAGCTTCTGCAGTGCTGTGCTGTACAGAGCTGCAGAGCAATAAGACAGCAAGGTGCACCTTATCCAGGAGATACCACAATGTTCAAATCTTACCTTTAGTTTTTATGAGATGAGTAGTTGAAATACGTGTAGCATAGTTGCGCCCAGCTAATCATTAAAATTGAAACAGTTTGTATACGTTTTTTAGGGGAAAATATCAGAAAGTCTTCATATGTATTAGTAAGTCTGAGTCCTCAGTTGGGCAGGAGGCGAGTCTATGTAAAAGTCTGAATGAACAGACTCTCTGACCACAGGCAAACTATGAGAGGGCTTTGCAACGTGAGATTCTCTGCTTTGCAGTGATTGTCGGTTAGGATTTTTTAAGGACAATCTGTCCCTCGGTATTACAACACACACACACGCACACATACACTGAATAGGGGGGCCTCGCGGCCTAGATTCTGATTTTGATTTGCCTGGAGCGGGTATGAATCGATTGGCTATGCTGATCCACCCCATCAAATAGAGGAGTGGAAAATATCCTGCCTGTGAGTGGGGGGGAGGGTTTGAACTTTGTTGTGCATGTGACTGTCTTTGCAATGCTCTACCAGTGCTAGCATTTGAGTACATGTGTCAATGTGGATGTATTTGAATGTTTTTCTGCGTGTTTGTGTGTGTGTGTGTGTGTGTGCACATGTGAATGTATATTTGCTTGTGTGTGTGAGAGAGAGAGATGACATGTGTGTGCTGTCCATCTGCGTGGGTGTGTGTGCATACTGCTCGTATGCAAGGCCAGATGACGCATGATCTGGAGGAGGCTGGAGTTCTGTACTCTCCACATCTGAGTCATTCTGTCCATCTGGGGGTCGTTAACACAGCAACAGCAAAGGCTTTACATTGGTCAATAAACAGAAGAGAAGCTTTAAATCTCAGAAATACACAGATTACTTTCGTTGCTTTTCAATGCAGCTTTCGTTGCTTTTCAAATGAGAACAGCAGGGGGTAACAGCTGTAATGGCCAGTATTCCCTAACCCTGCCCGGCCTCTGTGCTCTTCAGGTACATCCGCGCGGACCAGACTCTGAACAGCACCATGAGCACCTCGGGGTGTTCCGAGCAGGCTGAGCAGCACGTCAGCTATCTGGAACATGTGGTGGTGCGGGTTGTGATCGCCCACCAGCGCAGGGGAGACCTGGAGATCAACCTGGTCTCTCCCTCTGGGACACGCTCACAACTCCTGGCCAAGAGGTGAGCGGATCACTGTGGTTCTCACTGTGCGCACGCACGCACACATGCACACACACACACACACACAGTGTACACATAGCTCATAACAACTGGGCAAAAGGCAAGGGCGTGTGGGGGGGAACTGAAGCTTAACCAAATACTCCAACAGCCCTCAAGGGCCCCTCAGACTGAAGGCCCCTCTGATCTCTGTGCTCAGATCCCTGTCACACTGGGGTGTCCCCCTCATCACTCACTACAGTCTGATTGTCTGCTTTACCCCCCCAACCACCCCCACCCCTCTTATCCTCTCCTCCCCCATTCTGTCCCCCTTCCTTCTCCTCTCCTTTCCATCTCCCCCTCTGGGGCTCACAAACCTCTTAGTTGGTATTCTATCAGTGATGGTTGGACCCCTGTTACGGCCACACATAGCGACTGCATGATTGTTATTCTCACATCCTCATGAATAAAACTCACAAAATGTGTATTCTGTACCGTGGATCTTTTAGTATTTTGGTTCCTTTCTTTGTCAGGGGAAATCTCAAAGCTGGACATCAAACGGTGTCAGTGTGCGACTGTGAGACTGCTAGTCACCAGGGCCTTAATGATGTTAGGCAGCTTCAGTTAGCAGTGTTCCGGCAGCCGCCAGCTCTTTTGGTCCCGCTTGTTTTCATCTTTGTGTCTCGCTTGTTGGGATATTGTGTAGAAACCCTCTGGTTATTCCTTTGCACAATGTCATTTTCTTTCGAGGCACTTTTTAATTGACTCTCTCCGTCTTCAAGGTCTGACTTCAGATATGTGACACAAAGGGCTTTGTTCAGTTCCAACTGGCATGCCGATAAGCTGTCCCAGCAATACAAAACAGCGTTGTGAAACAGAGTTGTGAAACGTGAAGTCAAAAAAACAGTCTAAATTAATATGTTAATATAATAAACATTGTCTCTGCATTGACACACATACTCACCCACCCACCCACATACACACACAAACACATTCACACACTCACCCACCCAGTTACTCACTCCCACACACACATTACCCTATCAAGAGGGCATTTACTGATCTGGGACAGCCATTTTGTCTGTGCTTAGCTTGCTGAATTGATGAAGCATCCTCTTCATTAAGTGGGGAATTGGGGGAGGAGGACTGCCAGGAAAGACATTTAGTCTGGACATCGCTGGCCCATCTATCTGAACCATTTACACCCCCCCCCCCACCCCCCACATACACATGCCTCGCATGCACAGCCACCAGTGAGATTTAGCTTTTCATTTTCTCTCAGTGGAGCGGAATGGTTCAATCCTCTTGTCCCATTAAGTACAAGTATGCCTAGTGCCCGTACATTGCTCTGTAATAAACAAAGCTAGTGTATCGCTGAGTCGTCTACACTGGCCAGAGCTCATTTGGAGCATGGGCTGGTTGCCAGGTTTGGTTGGATGTACACTAGAGCATTTCTGTTGCTGAGTATCCCCTGGGGGTGGGGTGAGGGGGGTTTATTGGCGTAATCAAATGGAGAACAGATCAAAGACAAATCTTCCCATTGCTGAGGAGAGGAGTTATAGAGCAGTGTTTTACCCTGGAGGGGCATGTGGCACGAACACAGATAAACCATTCTCTGTTAGAACTTGCTTCTACTACATCTGTATAGCAGGTAGCTAATATCTAAAACCTACCGGTACTACAGACAGTGAGATGTGATCTTATAAATCCCTGTCAGTAGCATTTGATCAGATCACCCCATATTTCCACAGCAGCCAGACGGATGTTTTCTCTCTCTGTCCTGCTGTTGATGTGTGTCTGAAGCAGAGATCACACAGTTGGAACCTGAAATCCTGAAACTAGACTGTATCATGCTACCAATCACACCAACCAAACCATACCACCAGATACTTACAGTATACAATGCAATACTCACAATTAAACTGTTATGTTACTTAAGCTAAACGGAATTACACTTTCACGTACCATGTATGGTTAGTCTTCTATCAAGAAAACACTCACATCAGGAAGCTGAAATATACAAGGCTGGCTGAGATCTGTACTGGCATGTAAAAGAAATGTGGAAAACTAAATGAAAATGATCTATTTCTATGTGAAGCTTTAGATCATGTTCATTCTCTTTTTCTCTTTACCCTCAACTGAACTCCTTTTCTCTATCTCCTACTATCTCTCTCTCTCTCTCTCTCATACTTTCTCTCTCTCATACTTTCTCTCTCCTAGGTTGTTTGATAACTCGTATGAGGGCTTCAGAAACTGGGAGTTCATGACAGTTCACTGCTGGGGAGAGAAGGCAGAAGGCCAGTGGACCCTGGAGATCACTGACTCACCCTCACAGCTACGCAACCCGGAGGTGCTGGGTAAGGGTCAGAAGCGCACACACACACAGACCCACACAAGGTTGACACAAACAGACATACAACATTCAGTACAACTCACTACCTATGTCAATGTTGAGAATCCAAATGTAACCGATTAGTCCTTATTCCCTGGCACAGGCAAGCTGAAAGAGTGGACCTTGATTCTTTATGGCACCTCTGAGCACCCGTACCAGTCCCATGGTGCCCAACACTCCCGCTCCAGGATGCTGGAGATCCCCAACCCCAGCCTGGAGCCCAAGGGCCTGGAACGGCCCACAGAGCACCACGAAGAGGAGGAGGAGGAGTACAGTGGTAGGACAGACCTGTTCAGCACGGACATGATGATGATGATGACCCCCGATGATGATGACCCCCGATGACAATTGATGATGACGAGGACGGTGTGTGTGCGGTGCGTGTGCTTCTCAGGGACTTGTCACAGTGAATGTGGGGACCAGGGCTGTGACGGGCCGGACGCTGACCACTGCCTCAACTGTATCCACTACAGCCTGGGCAGCCTGAAGACCGGCAGGTAACGTAGGAGCACGGGATTGTACCCCACCCCCCCCGCCCGCCCCCCCGGTCGGGACAAAGATGTCACCTGGCAGTGTGTGTGTGTGTGTGTGTTCTTCTGTTCCCAGGACATGCGTGAGCCACTGTCCTCTGGGCTACCATGAGGACTCTGGGGCCCGCCGCTGCAGGCGCTGCCACAAAGGCTGTGAGAGGTGTGTGGGCCGCTCGCCCACAGAGTGCCAGTCCTGCAGACGAGGGCTCTACTTCAACCCTCTCAACTCCTCGTGCTCGGAGACGTGCCCTCTCGGTTACTTCGCCGACGAGAGTAAGTGGAGGGTCTTTTGGCCCCAGCGGAATACCGTTTCAATGCACACTTCGTCCATTTGTGGCGTGGCCAACACATCTGGTACCTTGGCAGGGAGAGACTGACGTACTGGAATGGAAAAACGCACATATGCACACTCAAATCACAGACGCACACTAAACGCTTTTGAATTATAATCGTTCAGTGGAGACCTGAGATGCCCCCTGAGACAGTCCTCCCTTCCATCTGGGCCGTCTCTCTCCCAGGCGTGTTGTCTACATTTAAGCAGTCGTGTGAGTGTATGATAAGACCAGATCACTGACAGGGCAGAGGGGCTTTCTACGTCATCAAACAGATGTTTGGATGCCATTTAAGCTCTATAAATCCTCCAGCCCCCTGGATTCTGTTGCTGTAATGACCCTCTTACAGTGTATGAAAATGAGCTGTTTCATGTTTGTGAACCATGGTTTGTGAACAGATCTCCTCATGCCATATTTCTGACTCCCTACCCACAGTTCAGAGACAGTGCCTGAAGTGTCATGAGAACTGCGTGAAGTGTCTGCGAGATTCAGACAGGTGTACTGCCTGCAATGAGGGCTTCAGGTACAGTATTAGCCAGACGACAGGCTGAATCTGTGAGAAAACATTTGATGTTTTAGTGACAAACAGCCAAACAGCGAACTGTACGTGAGAGTAGTCTTTCTCTGCAGCCTGGCAGGAATGACCTGTGTTCCGAAATGTTCCAACGGGACCTTCTTCCACCTGGAGGAGATGAAGTGTAGCCCCTGTCACACCTCCTGTTCCACCTGCACAGGTGAGTATCTCCTAAACCTGTCCCTGTTCCAGCAACAGGTGTGTATCTCTGTGCCCGGTCTCACACGGAGCCTTGTGTCCCTACTTCTCTCATACTGTCCTTCAGTATTTTGATTCTATTTAACCTGGGGCACGGTCACTCTGACAGCTTTGGGTGGTCATTGAGGCACAGTGACATGGTCTAGTAACGCTAGGTCATGCTGACCACATGACTACCCGTCTGTCGATCATTCCCCTTCGACTTTGGTCAAGCTCACTGAATGACAACAAGTCAGGGATGCATTGCATCCATTTGAACCAAGTGTAGAAGGAATAACAAGTACTGGTATTGTAGAATCTATTCTAACCCACGTGCCATTAATGTAAAAGTAAAGGTCTGTTATACTTTCTTATCTATAAAATATACTTATTTGTCTTGTTGAAAGGGATTGTGTTATTGATGTGTTGGCTGTGAAACATTACAGCTAAAATAGGCAAACAAGACAGCTGAAAGGGATTGACACGAGGACCTTTTCCTTTTTTAAGCCAATGCAGAGTATATTTCTGCTTAGTTAGTCTACCCAAAGTTGATGATTTGTGTAGTAATTTCTAATGCATTAGCAGTTGGCTAATTAAACAGTAATAATTAAGCTTTAATAATTTACACCTTGGTACCAGAAATTGGAAAACACGCTTCTTTCTATATTACCTGTCCAGCTAAGTAGACACAGTTCGCGTCATGACATCTCTGCTACTGTAGCTAGCGTTAACGACGTCCAGTGAGACATAAGATGACCTGTAGAATGGCAGACTGACATTCATTAAAGCAGTCTAGTTATGACCAGTGCGGCCAGGTTTGTGATGTCACCTGCGGATGACATTTAACTGGTGAGGCACTGGCTTAGACTGAGCCGATGCTATTGACACCGGAATCCACATGGAAGAGCAGGCAAAAGGATTACAGCAACACATGTTTTAGAACAACTGAATTATGTATCCACTCACCATAAAAGCCTGGTTATTACTGCTTTAGGGCTCCATTCATTCCCTCAGAGAGAGAGGTGAAGATATGTAAATAGAGATGGGAGAGGCTGGAGAGAGCTGGAGAGAAAGTGAAATCATATGACGTAGTACAGTATTGTATTGAGTTGTACTGTATTGTATTGCAGTATTATATGGTATGAGTGTAATGGAAATGTTGGTCATATGCATAGATGTATGTGTATGAAATCTATAATCTTCTATGTTCATTGGTAAGAGACAGGAAGGCAAAATAATTAAGTTGAGTTCAAAGGAATGTGAGGTGCTGATGGCTCTGTGGGCAGCTTGCCCTGGGGGATGGGTGAAGCATTTTATATGGCCTTCTGTCCTCTGGTTACTGTAAGGGGTCTATGAGACAGTTGCTCTGAACTTTGGCTAGAAGGACTGTGTCCTGTTTCATTGTTTGTGTTAATTAAAAGTATTGTTTGAAGATGGTCACACAAAGGACAGTTGACCATTTGACTGGTCAACCCCTGTGGCTTTATTATCTACTGCTCTGGAGAGAGCTGTGACATCAAAGAACTTTGGGACACATATGAGATGTATTATTTCAAACTGTCACTAAGTTGAGTTAGCCAATCACAGAGTTTGCTACATTGATTGATTGACCATATAGAATGCCATTTGATCTTAAGTTTATATAAGGCAGTGCATGTGTGCTGGCTGATCATCACTCCTGCGAACGACCTGTGTGGATGGCACACCTCCTTCGCTGTGATTGATCAGCAAAGCTTTGTTTATGTAATTGTATAGTCTAATAAATTGTATTAAAACCATATCCCTTGATTATTCAAATCTACACAGTGCCACTCGAATTCTTCCTTAACATGAGTCATACAGTATTGTATCATGTTGAGTTGCCCAGTGTTGTATGGTATTGTGTCTCAGGTCCAGGGAAGGAGGAGTGTATTCAATGTGCCAGGGACTTCCTGCAGCAGGAGTGGAGGTGTGTGCAGACCTGTGCCCCAGGTTACTTCTCAGGAGAACCAGCAGGGTACACACAGCACATGTGTCGCAAGTGAGTTCCTCTTTAACTACCTTATTCATTTAGCAGGCGCTTTTAGAAAACTTCAGATGATGTCGGATGATGTCGGATGATGTCTAAATGCATGCTTTCTATTACTTTGGTAATCCTTTTCCTTGTAAAGGATCAAATAACAATGGCTGGCTTTACCAGGTGTTGACTGCAGAGTTGCTGGCAGTTGGAAGTCCAATGTTTTGGTTCAGACTGCTGATATTATATTATAATATATAAACATTTTCCGGGACACCCATGTATTGAAAGTCTTAAACTGAGGCATAGCTTCGTTAGTATTCCGCACCATATGTAATGTGAAGCCTGTTATACACATTAGATCCTCCAATCCCAGATGAATGAGAAAGATAAGCACAAGGTAATTGGGTGAAATTAGATGGTGTCAATCTTTTTAATTCTTGTGGGATGGGCACGTGAAAGAGCTCCTCAATGTTTCTCAATCGGAGGCTAACCATTCCTGCAGTGTCTTATTTCTCTGTGTGCCTATGTGGATGTGTCAATATGTGTGTTTCTGCTCGGCCTAATCTGTCTGTTGACTGAGATAAGCAGCTGTGCTCATGAAAACACTAAACGACAGGCACTAGGTCTTCTACTGGTCTCTCCTCTTTACGTCTCTGGCACTGATGTATCTTGTCTGTCTCTCAGTTTCTTTATACTCCCTGCCTTTCATAGTATCCTTTGCACCTTCTTCTCTTCCTCTCTTACCCTGTCTTTTTGAACTTTCTTACCCTGTCTCTGCCTCCCACAGTCTTACTTTCTCTCTCTAATTTATTTTATTTCCTTCCTTTTCTCACCCTGTTCCGGAGCCCTGGGGTCAGGACCGTCAGACAACTGTGTCTCATTAGTCTGTGTGTGTGTGTGTCTGTGCTTAAGCATGCATGTGTGTGTGTTGCAGTATAAAGTCACGTGTTCCAAACCTTTGAAGAGCTGAGCCAGACTCCAGACCCCTAAGGAGCCATCTGAATCTCCCCTGGCCCATCACTGACATGTCACTGAGCCTTGCTCCTGATTCCTAGCCTCAGAGATGTTATCTGTGGCCCCGAGCCAGCCTACCAGACCTCTGGCCCTGCACACGTCTAGCCAACTGCAGCCTCGGTCTCAGCACACTGCTAGCACGCTGAATCCAGAACAGGACTCTCCATCCTCCTCCCTCTCATCCGCTCTCTCTCTCCGCTCTCTCTCTCTCTCTGTCTTTCTCTCTCTCTCGCTCACAGCAGTGACTTATTGCAGCAGTATCCCAGGTAGCCCTGTCTACCTGCTCCTTTCCTCTCCGATGCTCCCCACACACCGTTTCTGTTTGTTCTCTCCTGCTTTTTTTTATTTCCATAATTGCCTATAAATCAGAGCTGTAGTGCAATCTAAGAGGAAAAACAGGAGTGACTGGGTGTGTAAATCTCTCACCTGCGCCACCACCCACGATTGATGGCAGCATCAGCGTCCCTTTAGCTCACAGTAATGGCCGGGCACGGGGCCGTGGAGCAGGAAGAAAGCTGTTTTTGACGCGCGCTTTTTATAAATCAGCCTGGTGGCTTATGGAGGCCGTCAGCAGCAAACAGAAGCTCTTAAAGAAGGTCATGGACTGCGATCGCAGAGGCAATGGTTTCTTCTCCCTCGCCTCTGGTGGGATCTGGAGGGAGAACAGAGGGAGTGAGGCGGGAGGAGTGCGAGGGAGGGAGGTGGGGAGGGGTGAGGAGCCGTGTGGTTGACTCAGGGCAACAGAGCCAGACGGCAATAAAATACCAGCAAAGGCCATGACCCAGGGGTGCCCGGGCAAGGAGAGGGTTTTAATAATGCTCGCTAGACCAGAGAGACAACCTGCAAAAATGTCAGAACAGACCAGAGACAACAAAGTTTCATCATCGGTGTATGGCTTTGATGAAGCCATCGTGTGTTGCAGCTGGTAGCATTCTGAAACCAGTCAATACTTTGAGTAACATACAAGCTATTAGTTGACCTCTCCTCAGACCCGGCACCATATTTACCCGGTCTCCATGTTTACGCTTGGTTGTTGTGTAAATTCAAAAGGACTCGCTGTCTCTTTGTACTGAGAGCTGTCAGTGTATGGAAGGACATACAGGGCCTTTATTCTCTCTTTCTGTTTGTCAGGACAGCTCCAGGCGTTATTAAAAATATCCCCACATGATGGCCCCTTGTTCTAACTGTTTTGGCCATTTTTATTATTCTAGTCAACATGGTTACCCTTTGTTCTAACTTTTCGCTTTCCTCCTTGGCAGTAGAAGAGGATGATTGGATTGGGGAGATGAAAGCTCTTTTCTTTCCTTTTTGTCTTTCCTCCTCCGCGTCTCTGTGACGTCCAGGTGTGAGGAGAATTGCCTGAGCTGTGATGGGCCTGGAACAAGCTGTACCAAATGCAAAGACGGCTACAATCTGTTCAGCAGGACTTGCATTGTCAATGCCACCTGCAACAATGGTGAGTTTCATCATTGAATGTCACACAAACAGCAAGAATAGTGGGCCTCATCCTCAACTACCAGAGGAAGTGATCATTTTAGAGACAGTGAATACAGATACCGATTGATGTACCTCTCACTAGCTGAGATTCTTGTCACACGTCATCTTTCTCGCCTTGGGAGAACCAAGGACTGATTAAAAGGTTCTAATTGGCATTAACAAGTTACTTTCTCTCACTGATCAACGGAAGCTACTTCACCCAACTCTGAGGTACCTTTCAGTACACCACCTGCTGAATCATTGCAACTGTCGGGTCTCATTACAAATAGGCCCAGGACTGAACAGCAGGCTGCTTTGTACCTCTCAAGCTCTGGCCTTTGCAACCGCCTGCTAATATAGTACTTCAAGCCATAATATATTTGAAAAAGGGATGTTTTTAAAGAGAGTTCATAATTGTCCACATTTGTTGAATTTCAGATCAAATGGTGCAGGAAAAGATTTTAAACAATATCCCTCTTTAAAAATAATTGAGGGTATTTACGAGTGGCAGATATTTACCAGTGATTCAGTAGTGTTTGATGTTTGAATCTAGTTCTGTTACAAAGCAAGCACCCAGACAGACATACTTTTCCGACACACCAGTGTGAGCATTGGCTGTCAGGATGGAGACCTCAGACGTACTATACGCTTCCATGTCAGACAGCTTTATGTCTAGATGGACTTCAGTTCTGCATTTAATAACACTACATCATTGCCTTGGCAGGACAACTAGATGTTTGCTATTGCAGAACCACTCCTGGCTACGTTGGCTCCTGTTTTACTGTAGCTTTGTAGTGTCGGGCAAGAGAGACTGCTTCTAACCAGCCTGCCAAGCCACCGTCTGGTGGATGTACAGCTCTAAAGTTGGATATCTCACATAGGTGACTGTAGAGATACCTTGTTAAATTTTTAAGTAGCATCAGTTTCAGTTTTACTTGGTTTTGTTTTGACAACTTGTCTAGTTTCATACACTTCAAGATAAATAATACTCATACCATTGTGTCAAGACTTAGTGCAACCTTGCATGACTTTCATATTGCTTTTTTGTGTAATTGTCTTCTTTCGGGTTCTCTCATAACATACTTTTCAGTTTCCCAACTGAAAGCCTGGGGTGATACAATGTGCTCTGCTAGTTCTCCAGATTTCTGTCCAGTTGTGTGCTGGAGTAGAGGATGTGATTTGGATTTAAAAGAGGCAGGGGGTGGAGGGTGGGGGCAGAGGGAGGGGTGCTGGGGAATTGGCAGAGTAGCAACAATGTTGCTGTGAGTAAACACTTGCCTGTATGGTCTGACTGCGCTGCCATGATGTTTTGTAAGGAGGGCCAGGGGTCTGAGGCCTGGTTAACTGGTCTCTCTCTCCAGCTGGTTGTCAGACTGGCCCAGTTCCACCGGACAAGACTTGCCAATTTAGCAAACAGGTCAGGGAGAGAGAGTGAAAAGGAGGGGGAGGGTATCATCATAGGGGGATGAGATTTGACAATTGGTTCAAAGAGTTAGGGCATGGTGTTGATGTAGTGGATGGGGTTGAGATGGAAATAAGTATAGTGTTTGATGGGGATGAGAAGCTATTTTATTTCTACAAACCTGATTGGCTCTTCTGTTGTTGTCTCTGTCAGCCGACGAGTTATTCTGTGAGATGGTGAAGTCTAACCGACTGTGTGAGAAGAAGCTGTTCCGTCAGTTCTGCTGTAGAACTTGTCTGATGACTGGCTGAACTTGGTAGGGAAACCCTGGGGAACCCTGAAGAACCCTGAAGAACTCCTCCATCTCACTCAGTAGAGCCCTCCACCCACATCCCTCCACCCACCTACCTACACCCATCTACCCACCTCTCTACACCATCCTCCACAGAGTTAGATGTTAAACACTAATCTGGGAATCTGACCCACTGTACATTTCTGAATTAACTAATATCTGTGCTTGATATATATTTTTTGGAAGTCGTCTGTTTTATAAACTACACACAGCATGTAGAACATGTACAAATGGTTAATTTTGTATTCAAGACCACACCATAAACCTGTAGGCTTCTTTTACAGCAAAGTATGGAAGTGTCTCAACTACTGTTTTCATAAGAATGGGTCAGTCCACTTTTATTGGTTGAGTACATTGCTGGCCTTAAAAAAACACCTTAGCAGAAAAATTGGATCAGCAATTTCACAAAACTAAACATTATTTGTTATGTAAAAACTTTCTATAGGGCTTTTAGTTTTGTAAAATAAAAAAATATTTGTAAAACATTAAATATGCTGTATCATTTAAAACGCTGTTGTACATTTCAGAATGTGTATTGGATGTTTAATGTTTATTTCATCTAAGTTCAGGGGACTGAAATAAATATGTACATTGTGTATGATATTTTGTCTGTGCTTTTTTCAAACATTACTTTGTTTTATTCATTAGTTGCACCTTACATCTCATGTGTTAATGGAAAACTCTAGGTACGTTTCTAGAATAACAGTGCTCTAGTTGCTACCACAACTTCTGTTACCGTCCCCCAAGCTTGTGTAATCCTTAACTTTATACATACCAGCTCCTTTAAATGTTTGCTTTTACAAATTGTCCTTTTTAAACCTGTGTCCTTGTCAATTCCTTGTGTGGTTTTCTGTGAGCAAACTAAGATTTATTTTGAGAAATATCCCAAGGTTAGACTTACATGAAGGAATTGCTGTGATGTGTCTTGTTTTATTTCCTTCTGTTCGTGGAAGCTCTCTTTTTACTTTGTAAATTTTACCATCTCCCTGTCAATTATATCCTATTGACGATTCATGCTGAACACATTCAATAATTTCCGTCTCCCTTAATCTGTCGACACACATACACACACTCACATACACCATGAGGGAACAGCTGTCCTACAGTGAATAGTACTGTTTTAGCTAAGCCTCTTGACATTCTCCTAATTCTCACATCCTATCACATCATATCCTAGGGAGCTAGGTCAAGATACTTTAGTAACTGAAAGCAGAGTGTTGATGGTAGTTTCAAGTTGTTTCAATGATGATTGTAACTTCCAGGTCTCAACAATATAATATAACAAAAAATAGTAATTTGATTATCTTAGTACAAGTCAAATCATTGCCAATGTGTGCCTCCCTTTGGTAAAGAGTGTAACTGCAACTCCCTTATTGACCCCTGGTGGGTATATTCCAAATTATTTTAATATTTAAATTTCCCTTTTTATTTTGAAAAATCTAAATCAGAAAATGTCACATTACAGATACCTTTTCCAGCACAAATATTGACAGTCATGTAATTCCCTACCAAATAATATTTCCAATAGAAAAACACTCCTTGAGAATTTCAATGCAGTACACTCTTAAGTCTGCAGAGAGGGGCCAGGGCAGGGTCGGACTGGCCGTCGGGAGATTTCCCCAATGGCCAGTCAAACGTAATTTGCATAATGCAAAAATATATATATAATAATACTACAAGGCCGTGGGTCGGTCCGTGTTTCAAAGACCGTCCCAGTCCAAACCAGGGACAGGGCTTGAGCCCTTTAGGGAAACTCCATAGCCCTCTTGAGCCACATTTAAAGACGGCTTTCATCTCTGTGAGAATAATTTCTGTCCTACTTTAAGTTCTCAGAGTCTCTAGTCATTGTCATCCATGCAAGCTTCTGTACTTGGGTTCAACATCCAAGTACACACCCTAGGCGCCTAGAGTAAACCACATAAATCAAACTCAAACCATGACATTCATTTCTTCAGCCACTTTTTAGTCTGAAGTGTGTCAAGACTATTAGCATTGATCTTGTGAGAGTCCCCAATCCTCCACATCTTTTATGAGAAGAGGAATGGGCCTGTTACGTAGCTCCTTATATGTCTTCCACAGATTAATTGAGCAACCATGCAAATTGTCAAATGTTGTTGTTGCAAAGTGCTCTGATTAGGTTCAAGAAATCACCTGATAGTCTTGGCTGTTATACATAGTTTATCTTATTTTGATTTGACTCTCTGCCTATCTGGATGATGCTTACTGATATGAATAAATGCCTGAATCGTCAAACCGCAAAAACATCTTTCTCTCTGACATATTCATAGCATCCATTATTCAGGTATCACAATCTAAGTAGCAAGATTTCTAAGCCCTGACTCATGAGACTCTGCTATCAGTCTTAGGGATGTTTCCTCTTCTCTCTTGTCTGATCTGAGTTATTCCATTTCAGCCTCACTTTGTATGAATGAGGCTCAGGTCCCAAATCCCGGGGTGAACTCTCCAAGGCAGATAAGCAGTTGAAGGGTTATAGACCAGGGGTATTGGGAGACCGGTGCTGAATGTGAAAGTGCCTGAGTGCTGAGGAGTCAGCTTACAGGCCTTAGATCACCACAGACTGTGCTCTGAGTGTTAGAGAAGGTTATCTCCTACGTATAGCTATCTCCTACCAGCAGCAGCAGAGTTTGGCTGATCACTCACTGAGGGGAAAATAACTCTAGGGCTGTTACCCAATAACGAAACAAGGACATAAAAACAATATCAAGACAGTGTTAACGTTGAACATTTAAAGCTACAGGTATTGAGTCATTGAACTAAACTTGTTGTGACCACTGCTTTTCTCCAAGAATTTCTCCAACATTATTCTTTCACACATATTCAATTTGAACGGCAACTTTGAAAGAGATAGGACTTTACTGGTATTTTTAGAGTTTGGTATTATATTTCTGTATCTGAAATTCCTAGGATTCTCTCAAACAGGGGCGAATCTAGGTTCCCACTTTTGGGGGGGGCTAAGCCCCTAGATTATAACCTATTATTTTTCCTGTTACCCCGCAAAACTAGGGGGGTCTGGGGGCATGTTCCCCCTGACGAAATTTTTGAAAATATCCTTTTAAATAGTGTATAATATATAAATAAATTAACACATTTAGATTTAAAATATGAAAGAAAAATACAAAAGAAAATGTTATTGTGTATTTTATTTTTTACAATAATATTTTTGGGGGGGCTAATGGTTTTTTTGAGGGGCTAATGAGGTTTTGGGGGGGGCTCAATAGGGCTAGATACGCCCATGCTCTCAAACTATTGTTAGGGCCTTTGTGTCCAGTCTGGCCATCACCAATGAATCGTAATTCCATGCTTTCTGAGACACAGAACAAAAGCAGAGCAGAAAAACCCATTACTTCTGTCAAATAAGAACAGACACTGCTCCACAGAGCAGTAATGGCTTGACAAATCCCCTCTGACTTCAGCAGCAGGAAGGGGCTAAAGGCGATTTTGAAAGCCAGGAGACAGACCTGATAAATAATAATGTGAGGTTGAGTGAGGAAGAATGCTGCTCCCCCAGAGTTCTCCCTGTAAGGAGCTTTACACAGCCCAACAGGTAGAAATTGAACTAATTCAGTCATGCCAAAAGAATCGCAGGTCTGGAATATTTCAACAACCATTCTACTGCTCAAATCACTGCGCTGTAAAGCTCACATTCACTGTCCTCATGCAGCAAGCTGACAAACTTAACCACCAGGTGCTGTCAGGTATGTTTTGATCATCTCTTGTTTTAGCTATTAATTGTAGTAAATGTTCAACCAAAGCTTTAGTATACTCAATTATAGATATGGAATTAATGTTTTTATGAGATTATGTTATACACTCATCAGTGTGTAGACCAAGATTGAATTAGAAACAACCGGATGCAGCACTATCGTTATTGAGCTGTAGAGGGCACTCGCTGAAAAGGGGTTGAGTTATTATAGCGACTACGTTGTAGGAGTTGAACTGCTATTCACTTCCGTCTTTCTGCAGCGTGTAGGAAAGCTTTTGTGAACCCAGAATTTGATCAAAAAACAGATTTATTTTAGTTTTCTAAGCACATTTCACCGTCGACATGGTGAAATTGTCCGCAGAACTCATTGAGCAGGCTGCTCAGTACACTAACCCAGTGAGGGATAGAGAATTGGATCTAAGAGGTAGCTAATGTTCAACCCGCGCATTTTGTGCTAAGGATGTAGCCTAGCTGAAGATGCTGAATAGCGAGAAAGCATTTTAGCTTGCTAGCCCTACTCCTGTTGGGATTCTTAGCTATTTAGTTAGACTAGTTAAGACAAGTACAGACGTGCCTTTTAGCTCTACCTTACTGCGTCTAAAAACGCCTTACTTATACAGCAATGTTAATTATGATACAGGTTGATGTTAATCAAACATTAATGCAATTTTGTACATTTCTGCTAGGTTATAAAATCCCTGTGCTAGAGAACCTAGGAGCAACACTTGACCAGTTTGACACCATTGACTTCTCCGACAACGAAGTCAGAAAGCTCGACGGCTTCCCTCTGCTGAAAAGGCTCAAAACGTTACTTATGAATAACAACAGGATATGGTAAATCCCCCCCCACACACACACATATTTTCCAACTTTGGTCGTCACTCCCTAATTACTGTTTTTCTTTGTCCTACAGCCGTATTGGTGAAAATATTGAACAGTCTTTGCCAAGTCTGAAGGAACTGATCCTCACAAGCAACAACATTCAGGAACTGGTAATGGCCGTAACACTGCAATTCAGGTTGCAAATATCAGTAAAGTATCACTATTTATAGGATTGAATATTGTCATTTTTGTCAACAGGGTGACTTGGATCCCTTGGCCTCAGTCAAGACCTTGACCTTACTCAGGTATGTGGTGATGATGATTAATATCATTGCAATCATTTACCATCAATATTTGAACAATGTTAATCATGATAAAATAGTTTGCACAAAACTTACCATCTTGTTCCCTGCATCTTCCAGCCTGTTGAGAAATCCTGTAACCAACAAGAAACATTACAGGCTCTATGTCATCAATAAAATACCTCAGATCAGAGTTCTTGACTTTCAGAAGGTGAAGCTCAAGGTAAGTACTAGTAACAAGCTCCTAAAAGAGATTTGGGGACTTGTGTTGAGTAGTGGTGTCTTGTGTTGAGGGCATAACACTTTAACTGGATAGTCCACATACAGTGACCCATACGTCATGAGACTTAAGGATGTAGTGTTAACAATTTAACAGGTAAATGCAAAGTTACAATTGGGCAGGAATCCACCTATTATTGTCCAAAATTGCACAATATAAGCAAAGGTGTGTTTTTCTTTCTCCCCAAATGTCAAGTCCTAGTCCTGGGTTGGCACTCCCCCAGACTGCTGCATAAGATCTTTCACTTTAACTGTGTGATTATTGCCATAGGAACGCCAGGAGGCGGAGAAAATGTTCAAGGGGAAAAAAGGTGCTCTGCTTGCAATGGATATTGCCAAGCGAACAAAAACGTAAGACGAAAGTCCCTGATGGACAGCAGTTCCTTAGAATCACTGGACACTGGATGGTGGGGATTCTGGAATCACTGGAACTCTAGAATCAGAGCACTTGCACCACCACTCCCTGTTGGTTTCTAAATATGGTGGCAGTTTAGAAGATTTGAAAGTAGTTGACTTGCTGATGTCAACAACCAAATCCACAACCCCACAAGAACAGTGTTTCTGAGGTGTGCTGTCACTGGGCATTTCCTGTTGTATCAGTATTTGACTCAAGAAAAGATACTACACCTGAGATGCTGCATTGGTTGAGAGGCTGGAGAGGCATGGATGTAGCTAGGTTTAACTGTGTGTGTCTGGTTTAGGTTCACTCCTGGAGCCGCCATGCAGCCTGAGAAAAAGAAGACCGGCCCAACACCTGCAGATGTGGAAGCTATCAAGGCATTTAATTACATGTTTTGTATTTGGCACAATACACACAGTCTCACACAAGGTGTTTGGTTGTGGTTGAAGTCTAAATGATTCTCCTAATCTTTGTCTGCAGAATGCCATAGCTAATGCCAGTTCACTGGCTGAAGTGGAGAGGTTGAAGGGGCTCCTCCAGGCTGGTCAGATTCCAGGACGGGATCTCAGACAAGGTCAGTTATCATTTTGTCTCTGCGTCACCTAATGTGGTCTATTAGTTGAGCCTGTACTGACTGTGTAGTTCTTTGTGTAACTTTCTTCTGCGTTGTTTTCACCCTTGTCTTAGGTCCCCCTGGAGTGGTGGAAGTGGAAGAGGAGGAGGAGGAAGAGGAAGAGGAGGAGGGAGCAAACGGAGTGGTCCATATAGAACCAGAGATGCAGATGGAAGCTGCTGGAGGGGAAGAAATGGATGAAGGAGAGGAGGAGGAAGAGGAAGAGGAGGAGGCGGCGGCAGAGGAGGAAGAGGAGGAAGAGGAGGAAGATGACGATATGGAAACGGACACACCTGTTAATGGATCGTGATTGTTTAATGTGAATCTTGTGATTGCAATTTTTCTGTCTGTACGTTTATATTTGTCTTGAACATTATTTTGATCATTTCTACATTAAACTTTTATTTTAAAACAAATTTCAGTTTGACCAGTATGTTTAATGTAATACAAGTAAAATACTTCTTGGTCAAAAACGTTTCATATAGTTCTCTCATAAGTTTTGGGATTCGTGCAGTCACTATTGTATTTTGGCTGTTGCGTGTGTTCATGGCATTTCTGATATGTACATTAGAGGGACTCTGATATTCAGATTTTTTCTGTGTTATCTTTAGTTTGACCCTTTGTGCTGTTATGTCACAAAGAACCAATAAATTAATAAAATACTGATCTGTTTTAAAGCCTTCTTAACGGCAAAGGATTGATCAACGCATAACCTGTTAACATTTTTCATTTAAAGTTCATTTAGCGCTTGTGTTTCATGCATTGGCGGCCCTTACTATATAAAAACAGTTTAGAGAAGGCTCATGCTATTGTATATTCTGCTAGACAAGTTTTTCATTGTTTTTTTGTGGATTATTAAGTTAACGTCGACTATGACAGTTTCATAGCATCAGTTTCCAAAGAGGAAATCATGTAGACTTGGGGCGGTGCCTGTACGCAACTAGGGGCAACATTGGCCTGGGAGCTTTTATAAATTGTCTCCTACCAGAAGAATCCTAACAAGGTTTCTCTCATGCACAGATCTGAGTCCTGGATCAGACTGTCTGTTTTAAATTTCCATCCAAGATGAGGAAGAAGATGAAGAGCACGAAGATATTGAAGAACACACATGTTAATGACTTAGGCTACTTCCAAACATTACAATTGTGATTCGTGTGTAGGCGTTGTCTTCCCAATTTTTTTGATAATTTTTACATTAAAACATGAGCTATTTCCATAATCTTTTTGAAGACTTAATGCTGGTTTTTATGTCTTGTAAGCCTCTCACTTGTACTCCTCAAGACCCAGATCTGTGTTTCTCATGCAATGGCGCCCCCTACTGTGTAAAATGAGGCTGACGTCTTTTTTTTACGCAGAGGCTGACGTCGATGCTGAGATCCAGAAAGCTCCACGTCATTGATAATCTAGCAAGTTGTTGTGGTTGGACAAGGTATTTCGCTGTCATTGCACGGAAGCATGACTTAGGTTAGCGTCGACAACTAGGTTTCCCGTTGTTTAACCTCAGTTTTAACAAGCTCCTCAGAAATGGAGGGGGCTGAAGAAATCCAGAAGACGCCCCTTGAAAACCAAGATATCGATTTTAATTTCTTACATCAAACAGGTTGGTAGACTACACTACAGCACACTGCACAGTAGCTAGTTAGCTTCTAGCCAGACTAGATGCTGGTAAAGTGAAATTAGCTAGTTAGCTAGCCTAGCTAGATAGTTGGCCGCTTAGCTTGGTAATAGTAGTGTTTCGTAAAGATGGCCAATAGTACTGTGCTGAGTGGCTAAATGTCACAGGCATAAAGGACCATATGTTACGCTGTTAACTAGCTACATGGCTAGTTAGCATATTTTAGCCGCGTTACTAGATAGCCTAGATGCACGACGATACAATCAAAGTGTACACCCGGATGCACCATTTTTCGGGAGTCAGTACCACCACCCCTGCTAGGAAAACGGTAAACAATGAAGTGATACAGGCTAATGTGCTAGATAATGCTCATTGCTTATAGGCCACAATGTAGTTTAAAATATTGACTCAGTATGGTAGTTAGCTAACTTAATGTTTCATTGCTTGACATGTTCCCTTTATTGCACCCCATCCATCACGTCTTGTTCACAGTTGGAGTTTTCGTAGCAGAATATGGATGGTATTTGCTGTTGATGACTGTTTGTCTGTACATGCTGATACAACATCTGGTCAACAAAAGGGACAGTCAGAGTAGCTCAGCTTCTGAACCAGTACAAGGTGAGTGCCTGGCTCAGTAACTTGACATACACTGACTAGTCTCACTGTAGACATACTGTGTACTACATATCTAAAACCAAAACACCACAGAGCTAAAACTGATTATAATAATGTTCTCTCATGCACAGATCCAATTACCGTGGCGGCAAGACTAGAGGCTCTAGCAGCCTCTCGACAGAAGATGCAGGATGAGCTGGATGCTAAGGCTGCACTGTTCAGAGAGAAGCAACAACAGGTTAGACACATTGTGTTTGTGTAACACAGGTTTTAGCCCCAGGCATAGAGAATCAAATGCACATTGATCTTTTCAAACAAGAGGTAAAGATCTCTCTTAGGATTTCACTTTTGTTACAGCTTGAGGAGGAGAAGCGAAGACAGAAGATTGAGATGTGGGAGAATATGAAACAGGGCAAAAGTACCAAAGGAAACTCAAAGATTGCACAGGTAAGATTTAGCCTGTGTAATGATCTGTACTGTCTGAATGAATTATCCGATGCTTGGAGTCATCTAATGAAGCCCTCTGTCATACTGCAGAGCACAGAAGAGGCAAGCACGTCCACATCAACACTAAAACCTAAGACTGAAAAGAAGGCTCTCCGTGAAAGTGGTATGTTGGTACCTGAAATGAGGACAGTTATCTTTAAACATAAAGGAAATGTGTGTCAGTTTTTCAGCTATTCAAAATGTTGCAAACAATACTCAAAGAGGATAATCTCACATGCATATTTTTTTTGTTTCATACATGCCAATCGGCACACAGTTTTCTTGGATTCACATGTCTAACTCAAGGTGATCTAGTGTGTTTTTTGTGTGTATTTCAGGTTATAATCCCCTAAGTGGAGGAGGAGGAGGAGGTTCATGTGCCTGGAGACCAGGAAGAAGAGGGCCGTCATCTGGGGGATGAGGTTAAAGATGTCAGAGCTTCATGGTCACTATGACCTGCCTGTGAACTCTGACCACCTGACTTTGGACCACTGGGGAACAAGCAACACACTAAACTGCTGAAAGAAGCTGCAAGCTCTCACAAAGTATTTTTGACTGCACATGTCTTTTTTACCATCCATATACCATCAATATTCTTCTGTTTTCTTTTCTTCAGTTGTTGAAATATTATAGTAAACTCAGCTTATAGTGATACTTTGAACACCCAAAATGTTTACTTAACTACAAAATCTCTTCTGAGTATTTGCACAGTGTGTATAGAATTTATATAGTGTGTAATACTGTCTTTATCTAATTGTTATTTTGCTTGTTAAACCAACTCAGTGAAGGATAACAAATGTTGGTCTTGTGAGAATTGCAGCTTCTAATGAAGCCTTGCCTTTCAATGGCATCTTTGCCAGTGGGCTTGGCTGATGTATTTTACAGAAAGTGTGTTCCTATGTCTCTAAGCATTTATATTTTTATTTGCTACTCTTTTCAAATCATTTTTGTGTGCCACCGTGAAGAGAATTTAGATAGCAGCCGAACGGTTAGTGCTGTGCTCTCCACTTTGTACTGAATATATTCTTTAATACATGAAAAGAAACGTAACAAAAATGAAAAGTGAATCGCTGAATGCTTATTACGAAACTTGTAGTTACTAATATAATCAAAGAGCGAACGTCCTTTTGAAGTGGATAAGAAGACAATATATGTCACAAAAATGTTAGATACCTGTTTATTTTAATAAAAGTATGGTCGTTACCAAGCCTGTCGTCCATGTTTTTTTGCAATGTACTCCCACAATAATACGTTTGTCCTCTAGATGGCGGCAATATACACCATATGAACAAAACAATACACATCACGGAAAGGAAACTTTACAGTTTTTATTTGGTCAAATCAAGAACGTTTTCGTAACTTTCCAGCAATCATGATGCATGCGATTCAATTGTAATATGTATTACAACCTAGACTGTTTCAGTTGCCAACATATCGGCTTTCATATAAACCTTGCACATCATTTAATTGTATTCATCGTGCACATTCCTTTTATTAACGCTTTAGGAAACTAGATTCTGGTGAACAAGCTTATGTGCGTCAAATGAGAAAACGTTGTACGTAGTCACACCACAGCCAGTCAGAGCTCTACGGCGTAACACTAGTCCAATCCCGTAGTAAAGCGTCTTCAGTGCAAATCGCGTTCGACATTCTCACAATGGCGAGATAGTGGAAAGAATGGGAACGCTTCTCAGAGCGAGGAAGAAACCATAAATGTTGTTGAAGGTCGCAGTTTTTCCATTGATTGATAGCAAAGGAATGTTTCATGATTAGAGGGGTTACATGAAGAGAGGAGTGTTCAGGTGGCGGCTTTATGGAGACTGTTCTGTTGCTACGTAGGCAGCAGACAGTCTGTATCGGGACCACTGATTAAGACCAACGCAACGGGCAGCAAGCGGCTTTCCTATCATGAGAGAGTGTGAGCCCAGGTTTCTTGAAGGAGGCACAGCTTAACCTACAAGGTTCCAAGAGACGCTGTGTGGGCTTCGGCGAGAATAAGCGGCGAATCAGAGTTGGTCAAGTTTTGGGGAATGGCAGGTCGAAGCCGAAGAGCATGGTTTAGTGTTCTTTTGGGACTGGTTGTCGGGTTCACACTGGCTTCCAGACTCATTCTGCCGAAAGCATCAGAGTTAAAGAAAGCTGGTCAGAAACGCAAGGCAAATCCCGCTGGTTGCGGGATAAACGGGGGTGTAATATGGCCCCCGCAAGATAACGGTTTTTCGGCGACCGAGAAGCCAGTCCCCAGGTCCAACAATTTCCTCTTCGTTGGCGTCATGACCGCCCAGAAGTACCTGAACAACCGAGCGGTGGCGGCTCATAGGTATGTGAGCACTGCGATGGAATGCTGCCTTTTATAATACCACTTAGCCAAGTTTTTTTAGCAAAGCATTTTTTTTTTCAACTTAATACCAGTGACCGTTTTAGGGTTAGAATTTAGGGTTTGAATTCCCTTCCATACCAACTGACATTCAATTTTATATATTCGAATACGGTTTATTTAGCCCATTGGTTCCAATGTGCTATAGGAAATATCAGGTTTGCTAGCTAATGTCATCATTTTGGGTACATAGGCAATACGAAACTAGATAACAAATGTTATTACAATATCTACCTTTTGAAATGAAAGATTATAAGATCCCCAATAATAGCCCTTTGCACCAACACTGCCATGCCAATCCCTTGTAGGACAGAAAGCCTTACATCACGGACTATTAGCCTAACCGTTCTCGAGTCTAGAGCGTTGCCAGTTGATGCCTTGTTCGTTCCAGGGGTGTTGGGCCATGCTGGGATGATTGGTCAAATGTGCATGCTGGTGTGCCCACTTCATCTACAGTAGAGTTGTTCTTTTGTATTTGATTTCTACCAGTTTGTGACTCGTTTGGATAGCTTAAAACCCCTGGCTCACATACATTAACACCATCCGTTTGAAATTCCTTTCATCTAGGATTGACCTTAAACATGTAATGTATGTGAAGTTCAGAGTGATGAAATCAGGTTTTTGGACAGTGAAGACCTAACAGTGTAAGCCTACCTGTTCATATTTTGTGTTGTGTAAACATACATATTACATTACATATTACTTTTGGGTGTGAGGAAAACGTGCTTGTATCTAAAAAGGCATTCAGTTATATTGTTTTAAATAAAATTAGGCTACTTAGGCTAGTTGTATTTTACACAGGAAAGTACATTTTTTCTCTCCTGGCTACATTTCAAGAGACTTGATTAACCTGACAATCCCTAATAGTAAAGGATGTTATGCTCTGTCGGAACACAATTTCAGGATGAATACTGTACTATACTATTGTAGGGGGTTTAATATTGGCCAAACAACCAAAACAATTCCCCTAGGTTTAAAGGAAGATGGGTCAGCTAAACAGTGTATTAATATTAGCCAAATATGCTGGAATTGCAGTTATTTGACTCTATGGGTTAAATTAGACCAAGAAAGTTAAGAAAGTTAAATGAAATATATTGAATGACATCACAAATTAATTAAATCAATTAAAAGGCAAACATGTTACAAAGTGAAGGCTTTAAATCTGACCTACTCTACCATGGTCATTGTAATTCAGAGGAAGAGAAAGAGGTGAGGAAGGAAAAGGAGTAGAAGCCAGAGCTGATGAGAAGCCCTCAGGAGATCAAGAATCTAAAGAACAATGCTTCACAATTCCCTTTATACCCAACTATTATATGTAGAACAGACCACCTCTTGACCCTTCCTTATCAACAATGACTTGCAATGCAACAGTACGTTACACAATGAGGTGCGAGACCCATCAAGCAGAGACTCAACTCCAGATTTTAACATATGAGAGGTGGGGGCAGGGTGACACCCAGTCTAACACGATAGGCCTACTAATAATATAAGTCTATTTCCATAAAAATATCTGAGAAATTAGATCTTTCAGTGGGTTCCAAGCAGTCCAAGGAAAGCTTTCCTCTTATCTAAAGCATGTTTATAAGATGTTTCTTCTTTATAGCACAGAGCCATTTTGATATGAGTCCCAGTTTTCTTTACAGCACAATCTTGTAAAGTGTTTCTGGATTGTGTCTGTCTCACCTTTGTCTGTCTTTGTGTCTCTCTTTTTGGTTTCCTCTGGTTAGGACGTGGGCCCAGACCATTCCAGGCCGTGTGGAGTTCTTCTCCAGCGAAGGGTCCGATACCTCCATCCCCATCCCTATCGTAGCCCTGCGAAATGTGGACGACTCCTACCCGCCCCAAAAGAAGTCCTTCATGATGCTCAAGTACATGCACGACCACTATCTGGACCAGTACGAGTGGTTCATGAGGGCTGACGATGACGTCTACATCAAGAGCGAGAGGCTGGAAAGCTTTCTCCGCAGTCTCAACAGCAGCGAGGCCATCTTCCTGGGCCAGACAGGAATGGGGGCCAGGGACGAGCTGGGCAAGCTGGCCCTGGAGCCCGGGGAGAACTTCTGTATGGGGGGCCCGGGGGTGATCATGAGCAGAGAGGTCCTCCGTAGAATGGTGCCCCACATCAAACAATGTCTGCAGGAGATGTACACCACCCACGAGGACGTGGAGGTGGGTCGCTGTGTCCGGAGGTTCGCTGGGGTGCAGTGCGTCTGGTCCTATGAGGTGAGCTGAAGGTCATAGGGCTCTCTCTATCTCACTCCTTTTTCTGTTGCTGGTGTTTTCCTGTCATGTAGTTTAGGGTGAATTACCCCAGTACTTACTGATATGCTGTAGATAGATTTTTAGATTGTTAACGTCTCCTTCAAGGTCTTTGAATCTTAGTATCTGGCATCTGTTCACACCTGAACTGCGAGAAAGATTCCCTGTTCCAGACTTTTGCTTTCTAACTCACGTTGCTCTAAATTCCGCCTCTTTAATGGCATTAAGAACCGTCATTTTGGGTATTTCAGATTATAGGTTGCCATTTGGCAGAAAGGTATTGTGGGGGAAAACCCCTTTGTTATCCTGTTCCTCCCAGAATAGCTCTGACACTTGTCCTCACAAGTGGATAGAGATTAGAGAGAAATAGCAAAGCAAGACTTGGTATGGAGTGTGTGAGATTGTACCTTTACCGTAATTGGCCTCTATTATCCCTTCTGTGTAGTGAAGGATCACTCGGGACTGGACTGCCTTTCTTGCTTACACACTTTGCTCAATTGCAGTAATACTACTATGTGATGTGTTCTCACCAAGATTAAGTTACTCCAACACAAAAAAAAAAAAAGAATGAATGACTACTTACCTTTTTCATAAAGGTACTTTGAAGGTTGAATTATTGCGGCGGAGACATGCAGCTCTAGACATAAAGTTTCCATCCGAATAATTGACCAAAAATATGAGGTTTGTACAAATGGGCAAAATGAGCATCTGTTCACTTCAAAGCCACAAATGCATGTGCTTTGGCAGGTGGAATGAGCCAGGACTGACATGGCTGCTCTCTCAGACAGGGTTCAATCACTGCCACCTTTATGACAGAGCCCTCAGGCTGCACACAAGCAGCATCTGAGGTGAGTTTTAAGTACAGCCTACTGTGAGAGAGAGAGACCACAGAGAAGCTTGCTGAGCTTGACTCTGTGGTAAATCTGAATAGAAACTCTGACTCGCCTCCGTATTCCTAACACTTGGGTTTAATTAATGGATTGATAAGCATGGACATCGGTCATTAGTGAGAGAGATGGGATTGCTAAAAGTGAGCCTTATTTATATTTCCAGCTGTAAAACTGAATATACATACACACACACACACACACGCGCCCAGACAGACACACACATGGCACACTGGCTCTTTGTAGTTCAAGTAATGAAAAAAATCATAAATGTCAGTGACTCATCAAAGATCAAGCTCTTGTGTTTATTTCAGGCAACATTTAATTCAGGCCTTTCTTTAGAGACCAGTCTGGAAACAGCTGTTCCGTTAGCTTATGGATCATATGGCTGACATGAGTAGGGTTGAAAGCTTTTAGCAGGAGAACTGCCACTGTGAATGTAGGGATGAGAAGCTGGTGGGAGATGAGATGTGAGAGGAGGAAGGGATGGGATGGTGGTAGGAGAAAGACACCTGACCTATGTGGATGATGAAAGGTTCCTTATCATCTGGCTGGGCTGTTGTGATGACTGGCCTGAAGAAAGGGAGACAATGCCAGCAGCATCATGACTGGAAGGTACCAGAAGCAGAAGAAGGTGGCGATACCAGGGCTTGATAATGATAGACATTCACAATCTCTGGACTACCATCTTAGACAGGCGTTCTGTTGGCTTCCGTAGCTACCGTTTCCTAAATCTGGTTGTGGTTGGATGAGATGGTTGTTGCTATGGCAGCTGCATATAGTCTGGTGTGTCCATTCACAACAAGTGAGTGTTGGGTGAGAGATAGTGTGGGAGTGAGATGGGGAGAGAGAGAGCGCCATTATCCCAACATTCCTGCATTGAATCATTCAGCAACACTTCAAATAGAGCAGCAGTCTCTATCAGCCTGGCTCTGTCGACCTTAGGTAATAGACAGACAGAACCGGGAGGTTTCTGCTGGATCTCATTTTCTGGTACAACATCCTCTCCTTCCACACTTACTCTGTACCATCATTACCCGGCTAGAAGCCATTAGACCGTGTTAATGACTGCGAATTGTTCCTTGTCATCATGACCCCTCATCATCAGATTCTGATGGAGGGTTCTAGACCCACTTATTATCTTGTTCTATCAATAGAGATTCCAGTATAGTATAATCTCTATAGATTCCAGTTAAGTATTATTTTATCTTTACAACTTTACAGATTCTAGTGGTTGAAAGCTGGAGTTTCCCCTCTCATGTTCCAGATCCCTTTACTGAATGGAGATACTATCAGTCATCTGTAGAGGTTGATATGTGAATTCCCCTGTTCATGTGACCACATCACATCTGATGACCTGTCACCTTACACTCTGCTGTGACAGATTATGTCATGCCTGGCGTTGTTAATCTCAGTTTGTATTCAGGCATGTCACAAAGGAGTTACTTTAGCAGTTTTACTTCCATGCATTCAAATGTACAATGTTCCAGTACATTCTTCTGTGAGATGCACAGATAACTAGGTTAAGGCCAGGGGTCGGCATCCTTTGGATGCTAATAGCCACTTTAACATTTTTCAACAAAAAAATTGGGAGCCAAAATGGATGAGAATCTTGATTTCAGCTGACACATCAAACACAGTTAATAAACACTCTATAAAGCTTATCAACATGGTTTTTCCTGCTGTCCATCAATTCAAAATTGTAATCACAACAAAAAATATATTTTGCTATTTGCCATGCGCTGAACCTTTTTTTCTTCTTAAGTTTGTAAAAGAAGAGCAGAAATGTCTCTGCAGGCTAGGCTAGGATGGGCTAGGCTAGGATGGGCTAGGCTAGGATGGGCTAGGATGGGCTAGGCTAGGCTAGGTTGGGCTACACTAGGCTGGGCTTGGCTCCACTGGTAGAGTTGAGAGACCAGTTGTACTCCCTGATGCTGGACACACTATCTCAAGATAAGACGGTTTCTTCTGCCAGACTTGTTCATTACGCAGGAAGTCAACCGCCCACAGTTCCACTCCAAGTCTGCTGCAGTCTTAACATGCTCTCTCTCTCTCTCTCTCTCTCTCTCTCTCTCTCTCTCTCTCTCTCTCTCTCTCTCTCTCTCTCTCTCTTTTACATTATTCTGAAATGTTCCATAGGGTGTACAAGTTCAGGACCTTTGATGACCAGGGGAGCATGCCCTGAGTTAGGCTAGTTCATCCAAGAAGAATGAATCATATGATTCTAGAATTTGGAATTTGGTTGATTACATTAGGCCAGTTTAGCCAGTTATCGTAGTTTTGCTCTATTCATAGTCTCCAGCATGCTGTCAAGAGAACCTGATCAGTGTTTCCTGTCTTTACCAGCCCAAAGACAGAGCAGCTTGATGCCTGCTGGATCCCTCTCAGGGTTCAGCAGAGTGGCTGGCCTGTCCTCATGACACCCGGCCCTCGGGGGGTGGAAGATGGATTACACCTCGCTCTAATCACTGTCCCTGTGGTGTGACACACCGTAGGAACGTGTGGCACATCTGCATCTAGGAACCAGAGAAGGGCCAGGCCTTTAGAAGGGCTTTTCTCCTCCAGTCTTCTCCTGCTCAGTCAGCCCTGTATGTGGTGAACCCCATGTATTTTCAGACATCCTGTGGCTGCTGGTGTATGTGTGTTATTCTGTCTCTTTCCAGCGCTGCCTTGCACCATGTTAAAATTAGACCCCAAACGAGCAAATAAATGTTTACGGGCTCAATTCAAAAATAAACACAAACAGAGGCTCAAGAGATGTGATTTTGTATGAATAACTGTTTTTGAGCATGAAGCGCACCCTGTTTGTGCTTGCAGCTGATGCTGATGGCTAGACAGTGACACTCGAGGGGGGGGGAATGCCGGGTGAATTAGATTTATGTTGCCCTCTCTTTGGGTGGGCCAGCTTCTCTTGAAGGCATCTGAGTCTGTCTGTCTCTGTCTGTCTTTGTCTCTTTCACTCTGTCTCCAGGTCTCTATCTGCCTCTCATTCTCTGTCTCTCACCCTGTTTCTCTCTCTGTCTTTCACTCTGTCTCGCACTCTGTCTCCAGGTGTCTCCAGCTCCGCCTCAGGCCTCGCCCTCCTCTGAGAGGCTGTGTAGCTTCGGGTGTTTCATCACAGGGAATTACAGGCTCATTTGTTTGGAGATGTGTCGTGGGTGTTCCTAGTTTTACGTGCTCTTGTGTACTTGAGGACTCTCAGCTGTGGCTTCATAATCTCTGGCAGAGGGACTGTGCTGAGGGAGGGATACACCGCACACATCTGCTCTCTGGAAACCATCAGCCCCGAGAAACTGATCGCCCCGTCCATGACCTCCCCTAACCCCTGCTGCCCAGCTCCCAGACCACTCTCTGGGGGAGTCCTAACCAGCACAGCGTCTCTCCCACAAAACCCCCAGGGTTCAAGACGCCGGCTGGGTTTTTGTTACGATCTCTGTCTGACATGCATCTCTCGTGTTCAGATTTGTCCTGGGCTGTTTTATACGAGCGAGGGTGTCTGTAAAAGAGAGCGTCTCCAGTATGGTTCCCATGTTACATCTCGCCCAAGCCAATAAACACGCTGGAACACAACTAATGGAAATCACAAGGCTCTAGTGCTTTGAGGTATGGACCCGCGTCTAATCCCTGCGTCTGCTCAGGGCTGGCATGCCAGCCTGCCAGGCCTGAGCCGGGGTCTCTGACCACTGGCTACTGTACTGCCTGTGTTAACAACCCCAGGAACAACAGCAGCCTTGTGCTCAGCCAATACTGGCTCTTTTCTTCAGACCCTACTGTACATTGACATTTCTCTCTGCTTAACTCAATTCAATTTGTCCGTGTTATCCAGGCTGCTCAGCCTGCTACACGTGGTCCATGTTTAAGGTGGGGAATGCGGCGGTCTGGCCAGTCATCCTGTTGGAGGAGGAAGTGGAGGAATAGAAACTACGGAGAGAGAATTGTACAGGACACACACAGAGCCCATGCTATACATAGAGCAGTAAATTACTAGGTTCACTTTTACGTGTCGCTCATACAATACTTTGTTGTAATGAGATGGCAAGTTCCATGTTCATTTAATCTAACCCTAACGCTGTCATCAACGTGACTGGTATCAGAGAATCAAGTTGATTGTTGAGGCTTTGACAGTGCTCAGGAAAATGCTTCCTGGGTGATTTCACACTGCCGCGGCTTCTAACACTGTGATTAAACATGGGTCACATCACTTTCTGGGTGTCCGCTCAAACAGCTTCTAGTTCAGCCAGGCATGTGAATTGGGTTCCCTGTGTCCTGGTGCACTTTGGGTAAGGGAGCAACCTCAGACAGCTGGAGGAGGAGGAGGCACACCCACATGTATGGAATATATCCCACCCAGCCTCCTTCGCTGTAGCCACACCTAATCTTGCAGATCCAGCCCAGTGTTTGAAGTGTTCCTGTTGGAAAGACCCTGGTCCCCCTCCTACACTGCAGGCCTGCCTTCAGGGAGACACATCCATATAATAACGCACCAAGTCTCATCCTGTTTCCCCCTGTCCGCTCCCCTACGCTGTGTTCATGTGACAAGTTGTCCCATCCCACCCCGGTCTCTGGGACGCCCCCGAGCCTCATCAGCACTAGCCGGCCGCTGGCGGCCCCTCCAGGGACCGTGTCCACTGATCTACTGGGCCGTTTCTTGAAGAGCGACAGTGGCGCTTTCCTCTTCGCTGTGTAGTGAGCGTTGGAAAGCTGTCACATGAAAGTGCTGCACTTTGTGTGTCTCTGGTGAAGCGTCAGCGCCTGCTCCAGTGCAGAAGGTTTGGAGCAGCGAAGCCGGGCTGTCTTCAGACGCCATCCCCAGCCATGCTTGGACTGAGCAAACACACACCCAGCGAATTCATGTCCAAAGGCTACATCTGGACACCTAAGCCTGTCCTGGCCATACTGTGAGAAAGGTGCCTTTAGGGAGAGATCTAGGGTTAGCTTAACCTTCTGAACTGTTCTCCTCATTCACCAGAAGAAGCAAACACAGCCACTAGCTGAAATAACTTCACACAAGCGTAGAATGTGTCCTGTCACAGCCCCAGGGAGGATAGGTGTTAGGTCTGGGGTCAGCATTGTTCCTCTCTCAATGTTCTGCTTTTTCAGACTCTGCTAACTAGCAGTGCTGTTGTCTGTTGAGATCTGACCAGATCACATCTCTCCATCTGTGCTCTGCTAGTCCCTCCTCTCGGAGGTATTTAGTTATCTCTGGTGTCCGCAGAGGGAGAGAAGGTACAAGGGTTTTGGGACGCTTCTTGGAAGTTTCTCCTTTTTTGTCTGTGTCCCCTCCTCTTTCTAGCTCCTTCCCAGTTTGACAACTGTCTGTGCTGACCACCGAAAGTTGGTCAGCCTGTTTCTGACTTCCTTCTTCCACCATGTTGATGTTGAGTGTCTGCAGTTCGTCAGAAGCAAATACAGGAACGTCCTCTTGGACTTCCACCTCTGTTAATTCGGTATCTGGCTTCTATGACAGAGCCTTCATGAGTCAATTGTGTATGTTTGTGCATATGTGTGTGCCAGCTCAAGAACACCCTCTCCCACGTGTGTCTCTGTTTTGTTTCCACCTGTCTCCTTCCCTCTCTCTGTGGTGACTGGTCAAGGTGGTTGACCTGTGGTTCTATTCCCTGGATGTGCCTTGTGCTTGTGTAAGCTGACAGCAAACTGCCCCCAGAAGGAGAACAGGAGCTGGGGAGGGCCCTCTTTATCGGGCAGGACTGGATGGAGGTCGTAGACATGGAGTGCGTTTGTTTTGGCTTCTCAGTGAGGAGCTCCAGGGAAGGACGGGTTACTGACAGGGAAAGACGAGTCGTGCATGCAGCAGCCTGGAGAGGAAACCCAACGTCTCAATTACAGGCTGAGATCGGCAAATTAAATTATATTTGACTTCTGCTGAGTTTAACTGCTTGACTGTCTGGTGGTATTTCATAGTTCTGGCAACACTTGTGTTCAGATCTTTTCTGTTTCTTGCATGACAAGATATTTAGAGCTTAAGGCATGGTAGCTGGCTCATTAGTACATTAATTTTAAAAAGTTGCAAGAATCCATGGAATTTAGTTGTCAAATCTAAGCAGGATCAAAAAGTACGAAAGAAGCTGGCAAGATTCATTTCACTCAATAGGGGCTGTGAACTAAACCATCACAGAGATATAAGTAGGTTATAGCGTTGGCATTGATCTGTTATGGACAGAAATTGGGGCGAGGGGAGTGGTAGGTGGTGGATATTGATCCAATCCAGCCTGGCCTATTTAACACCCTATAGGAAGTAGGTTATTATATCATTGACTGCTGCTTGGTGACGCGTCCACTAGCGCACACCCATGCTGCCTACTTCCTGCCATGTGTCTGGCCTCATCGGATTGTGTTTGTGTTGCTATGTGCATGTCTCCCCATCTGTAACTCATGATGATGTTGGCAGTTAGACAACACTTCTTCAGGGCACCATCTCTTGGTATGGGGTTCCTTGTTGTGTGTTATTCTGCTTGAGAAGCCGACCACAAAGCAGTTGGTTGATGGGGTCTGTGTTAACATGATCATGCAGGCTCTAAGATAGCAAGAAATCCAGCCAGCTCAACCCTATTAACTCTGCTCTCACGGTCCCAGCCCAGCCCAGCAGCGGCACCAACCCTGCTCTCACGGTCCCAGCCCAGCCCACTAACCATGCTCCTACCCACCTGGCCAGGGCTCAGGCCAGTGAGCCCTGCCTCCTCCAGGAAGCAGCTCTGCACGTCGTCAGCTGCCAGAATCATTCGTCCTGGCTTCCTTTTTTACACAGGCTTTCTTCTCCTCTTTAATTGTCTCCTGTCCTCCCTCACCAGCTTTCCCAGGAATCATTTAGCAGACTGCTTCCCTCCCTCCCTCCCTCCCTCCCTCCCTCCCTCCCTCCCTCCCTCCCTCCCTCCCTCCCTCCCTCCCTCCCTCCCTCCCTCCCTCCCTCTTTCTCCCGTCTTGGCGTCTCTCCTACGTCTGGCTGTCTGGTCAGTGCTGGCACATGACCATGCCCTCCTCCCCTCCTTCCCTTCCTCTGCCCAGTCTCTTCTCCCTGCCGGCCTGGCCTGTGCTGCCGTTTGCTGGCACCCTTTTGTGCCACCATGGCGCTCGTCATGCCCATGGCGTCTGCCTCCCCACACCTTCTCCTCCCCCCCCCCGTTTTTCCCCTCTTTTTTTTCTTCTAGGTTTACTCGGTTCTTCTCTCTCCTTCAGAGCGAGGGTTTTCTGGGACAGACACAAGTTGTCAGGCCAATGAACTGTTTGTCCTGCTTCGACATGCCCAGGCCTCCTGCCACTATATGGGGTTTGCAGGACTGTTGGCACCAAGAGCACATACAGTAACAGGAACACATATAGTGCCAGGTAATAATTGTCCACCTCGGTCTATGTCTGGCCTGGGTTATCTCCTGCCGTTCTGTGTGAGTCATCCTCAGCCTGCAGTCTGTCAGATTAGCTCCAGGTCACAACAAGCCCTGTGTCGTCGGTGGGACTCTGCTCTGCTCTGCCCTGTTATGTCGGCCAAAACCCACGTTTGATGAACACTCGCTCTGGTAAATGGAGCTGCTAATACCCTGGCCAGCGGCCCTGCTTCACGCCATCTGCTGACCGGACGAGAGGCAGAGGTGGAGGACGAGAGGAGCCGCGGAGGCCGTGGGAGCTGGAACACTGCTAGAACTTCAGTCTGTTGCTGTCTCTGGTGAGGTCTTCACAGATCACTACCCAGCTGCTGCATGGAGATCCACTGGGGTTTCCTGGTCTGACTCAGCGATTCTCTCTACTCATCGCTCTCCTTTACCCATGATGAGTAGCAGTTCAGCTAACAGCAACTTACCTCGCCCCCTTGCGTCTCTTAAGATCAATCTCCACTGATGCTAGTTGCCTTCTCAAATGTGTTGCCTAAAGCCAAGTTATCGGGTTCCTTTTTTTTTTATAACTTAAAGCAGCTGTGTGTCTGGTGTACCTGGTCACTGGCTCCATAACTCTTTATTAGTGCCCCCTCAGTCCTGTTCATGTCCTTGTTCATCAGAGACCATCCACACGTATCCGAGTACAGAATTGTCTACAGAGTTAATTTCCATCTATGAACACTGGCAGAGTTGCTCTAGTCCACCTCCACTTTTCACTGTGGACCTGGAGCTTGGATGCGTACACCTGCTTAATGACTTAATTTGACTTAATTTGACTTAATGTTCCTGACTTAAATGATTCAATAGGTCATTTTGAAGCCCTGCTGTAAATGTGGGAGAGAGCTAACAGCTAACTACTCAGTCTCAGCCAGATGGGCACAGCTGCTGCTGTGTGTGTGTGTGTCGGACAAGCGATACACATCTGGCAGCTGTGCTAGTGGGGCGTAGGCGAGGCCAGTGAGGGAGGTGTCATACTGAGGTTGTGTTGATGGCTTCACATCCTTCTGTTTGTGTATTCAAGGAGCAGGGCTACCTGAGACCCCCAGTCTGCCACTGACTGGAGCGAGGCGGGGGGCAGGGGGGGTGGGGGGCAGGGGGGGTGGGGGGCGGGGGGGGACCGGGCCCAGAGGGGTGTCTGTCATTGGGCTACATTGTCTGTCAGTAGACAACAAGGGAGGACATCCACACACACACACACACACACACAGGGAATGTGACGGCTGTATTTGGTTCTCAGGCTGTGTATGTGGGCTGGTGCTTCTCAGTGCCTCTCAATGGCTGGCTAGGCAGGGGGCAGTTCTGGAGAGCGGCGTGGAAACACACACGCACACGGCTTTCCCACTAAATCCTTTGTTCTCTTACCCATCCTCCTAGAATCCCCCTGATTGTCTTCCTCTCTCCTTTCCCTACCCCACTTTTCCCATATTCCTCACACTCTCTCACTCTTACACCCCCTATCTTCTCATCTTAATAAACAAAGCCAGGCTAACCATGTTGGCTATGTGTTTATGTACTCCTGAATAAAGCAGTGATTGTATCTCAGGATTAGGCTACACTATATCCCCCCAGATTAAAAAATAAGCCCATATCACGTAATGGTTGTTCAATTTGGCTCCACCATTAAGCCTTGAAGGCCCGCGTCACACGTTAGCATGTAAACGTAGATGTTCATCCTAACAGAGTGGTGCAGAGAGATGGTCCCTGAGGGTGACGGTGACCTCCTCCTGCCGACTTGCGTCTCGACTCGCTCCCAGCGCCAGATAAGGCTTGTGTGTGTAATATACCAAATTGATAACGGCCCTCAATCTTGTACGATCTTGTACAAATAGCTGATAACACAGCAAGTGTTCTCAAGGGTAGACCATGTGCTTTGATTACACACTCGGTGTCCTGGTGTCTACACTACGCGCAGGCAGGCGCTCAGGCCCACTGGGACCCTTCTGCTGTGTGATTTGCCCTCAGAGAGGTGTAATCTAAGGATTTAAAGCACAGCCGTTGTCCACGGAGGCACCCAATTAAGTGACGACAGCTTGCATATCTATTGTTCTCCGCTCGTCATGGGCCACCCAGCTGTGTAGCTCTGAATGAGCGTCTGTCTCTCTTTCTTTCTGTCTGTCTGTCTGTCTGTCTGTCTGTCTGTCTGTCTGTCTGTCTGTCTGTCTGTCTGTCTCTTTGTCTGTCTGTCTCTCTGTCTCTCTGTCTGTCTCTTTGTCTGTCTGTCTCTCTGTCTGTCTCTTTGTCTGTCTGTCTCTTTGTCTGTCTGTCTGTCTGAGACGGGCCAGGCTGTCCTCCACGTGTGATCCATGTCAATAGGCCTAAACGAGGTTACAGCTTAGGGGTGCATTTGAATGCAGATCAAGACTTTGGCAGGTTCAAATCCCCTCCCCCCGTGTCGGACATTGCATCGAATGAAAGCATCTGCTAAATGACCATGTTATTATGTATAAGGTGAGGTGTTTCTTTAACAGCGAGAGTTAGTCTGAAGATGAAGCTGGCCTCCTGTCTGAGCAGCAGGCCGGCAGATGGGTCATTGTGTGGTGAAGGGCTCGTCCTCCGCTGTTTACATACAGCTTGGTTCCCTGGTGAGCATCTGCAGCCATAGTGATCCTCAGGGAGCCATACGTCCTGCTATACCGCTCCGGCTCCAGCTAGCCTGCTCCAGGAACTAGCGCTCGTCTGCCTCTCGGGTGTGGTACATGTGGCACTGCCGGCTAGGTTGGTGTGTCGGGCTACAAACCCTGCAGCACCAACACCTGAGCCCATGTTTAATGGTTATTGTCGGTGAGGCTAAGCTAGGCTAGGCTAGCAGTTACTGGACCAGGGTGGCTTGTCCTTCTTACCTGTGAAATTCCAGATCAGTCAGCCGTGAGAGCAGGGCTGTCTCCGTGTCCTCATTCCTCTCTGCCGTGGTTTTGCAGAGAACATTCACGGCGGCTCACAGTCCAGACATGTCTCCCCTTTCACCTGACATTCCTTAGCACGTACGCTGCATATCAGCGGGTCTCTCCCCCCCCCCTGTCAGACCCTCAGGTCTCTCCCCCTCAGGTCTTCTGTCTCATCTCTGTCACTCTCCTCTCTTGCCCTGGCCTGCACGCTAAAGCTCAGCCTCCACTGTTTCACCTGGCCCAGCTTGAGGTCATGACATCCAATCCCCTCTGTGGCTGTGCGTGAGAGGAGGGCTCTGGTCTACACGCCAGGGCACTGCCCGGCCTCGTGATCAAGCTGATTTGTGCTGGTGCTGACGCCCGACAGGGATGGTAGGGGGTAGCAATCAGGCCCCGCCTCTTTCTCCTCTCCTCCTCTCTGCCACAAAAGGAGAGACAGACGAAGAGAGATGTGGCAAGAGGCTGAGAAAGGTGAGCGTGAGATCAAATGGGAGAGACGAGAGAGAGGGCAGAAAGGAACGAGAGAGGAGATTGTGTGTGTGTGCGCACCAGGGGGGTTGGGTTAGGAGAGTGAGCAGGGCTGGCTTCACTCTGCATTGTTCCACCTCCCTGCTGAATGTCCCACGTCCTACCTTATTGGTCTGGCTCTGCTGTCTGAGGGTTGTAGCACGTATGAGACTCTTATTTAGCTCTCCTCTCCTCGCTTCCTGTCCTCTCCACTCCTATCTTCTCTTCACCCCTCTTTCCTCTCCTCCCTGCCTTACAAGAATGCCACAACCATCCATCTCTCCAACAAAGCAGGCTTGTTAATCTTACTCTGCCTCCTTTCCCGGAATGGAAAGGCATTACCCTGTTGAATTGAGCAATATGTCCGATAAGTAGAAACTGAGGCAATTCCAGGGTGTTCTGAATGAGTGTTGGTGGCCAGTGGCCCACTGCTCTGTGCTGTTGTAATCCCCCTGTCCCACTGGCCGGTGCCTGGCCTCTTCTGCTAGGGCTGTAGGCTGATTGACGGGGCTAAGCCCCCCAGTGTCCTGTACCAGCCCCCAGAGAGGCTGGAGGGATGGAGGCCTGACCTCCAGAGCACCCCTACCTGGCCTGGCATGCTATCCTTCCCCTGCTTCCCTGGTTCATTACTCCACAGTGTGGGCTAATCCACTAGGCATCACTGGCCAGGGTTAACCAATAACCAGTAACAGGATTGTGTTACCTTCCGTACGCAACCTTCCCTACCCCACCTCCCCTTCTACTAACTCCCCTGGTCAGAATCATGAGAATCATCAAGATATTCTACAACTAGGCTAACATATTTTAGCACCATAGAAAAATGGCCCAAGGTTCAGTCTATTGTCTCTGAGAGAGGAATAGTCTTTGGCAGTATTAGGTTACAGCACCCCAGCCTGTAGTGACCAGCCGAATGTGTGCAGCCGTGTGTGTGTCTGTCTGTGTGTGTGTGTGTGTGTGAGAGCTGACTGCAGCCCCGAGGCTGGTCAATTCAGCCAGCAGGATCCCTCCTGACACCCATCACAGTCAATCACACAGCCGTGGCTAAGCCGTCTGCATCCTGTTATTGGATTAGCCTGTAAGAGGCTTTACAGTACGAGGCCTAACCATGTGTCTTCTACCTATGGAGAGACTCCTGGAAATGTGATTCATCCATCGATATATGTTTGACCTGCATGCTGGTGTTGTCGTCACAGTGCTCAGTGTAGTGGCCTGTCACAGCTGTGAGAGCCTCTGCTGTAGACATGAAGGAGACAGTGGGTCATGGTGATGCGTGATGACGGGTGGAAGCCCGTCATCCATTGTTTCCAAACACACTGGAGAGGGGCTCAGCAAACATAACCCCGCTCCTTATAAATCAGACAATTGGCTTTCTGCAGGGTCCTGCACAGTTCAACCAATCCCGTGTGACGTTGCTCAGGTGATCACGCCTGTGCTGGTACCCACACAGAACCTGCAGTTCTGTCCAGTACCCTGCTGCAACTATACCCTGCTGCAACTATACCCTGCTGCAACTGTACTCTGCTCCTATGCCCACCCCCATCCCTCACCCCCAGGTCCCCTTTCCACCCATTCTCCCACCAACAGGTCCACCTTCCATCTTCACCTTTCACCCACCCCTCCTTCTCATCCCCACCCCCACCCCTTTCCTGCACCCTTGTACCCACCTTCCACTGAAGTGGTGCATTCCCAATGCCAGACTAGACTGGAGACCATATGTGTGTGTTGGCGTGCGTGCATGTGTGTGTGAATGAGCTGTGTGTGTGAATGAGCTGTGTGTGTGTGTTTGACTCTGGTTACAAGGTGAGAAAGAGAATGTTCAATTGTGATGAATGCTCTCACTGTTTTTGTTAGCAGATAAAGAAGTGTGGATAAAGAATTCTGTGAATGCTGACCGCTCGCGAGGCAGAAATGCCCGTCTATCTTAAGAGCATTCACGGAACGAGATATTTGTGGAAATTCTTTGAATTCTTCGACGCCCTCAATAGACTGGACCTCGGGTCCTCTCGAGGTCTTCTCTGGAGTGTCTGAGGGGAGAAGGCAACCTAACACACGCTGCTCTCCACACACACACACACACACACGCACACACCTAACACCGGACCAGTTTGGCCCCTCTCCTCCAAATCCAACCACAACATTGTTTTCAACAGAAGATAATGAGTTTAAATTTAACCTGCTGTGTCTCAAAAACAACAGCTTCCACCACTCACTGTGGCGCTCCAGTTGTAGACAGGGTTTGTGGTGGCCTGCTGGTATGGCATCGCTCAGCCTGGCTGTGGATCTTTCCATTTCTTCTTCAGGGATCAACTTTCAGGAGTTCTGGAGGCTGTAGCTTATCCCTGAGTTCCCCTCTAAGTTCCTATTTAGATTAGCTGCTGTCTTAGCCTGGCTGATGGGAGGATAACCTTGTCTGGTCCTGTAGGGGGGTGGGAGATGTGTGTATCAGCTGAGTGTGTGTGTGTGTCATCAAAGACAGCCCCACCCTTCTCTTTCCCCCTCTTCCATGTCGAACGGATGAATTTGAGGGGGCCGGCGGGGTAATTAGTGGGGTACTAATGGAGCCGGTCCTACATAGAACAGAGTTTGCTGTGTGCATACTGGAAAAATGTGAATGTGTGCGGAATACCTCTCCCCCCCCCCCCTCCCTCTCTCTCTCTCTCTCTCTCTCTCTCTCTCTAGGTGTGTGTGAGGCTCTGGTTAGAATGTTGTCTTTGTTCCTGAGCTGCAGCAGGTCAGAGCTGAGAGGGGCTCAGGTTGCTGCTGTGTTCAGGCTGCTGGGGAGCCGAGACACCTCTGGACGCCATCCCCCAGGGGCCTGCCCTGTGTGTGTGTGTGTGTGTGGGGTAGGGGGATGCCACACAGAGAAGGGTAGTCAGGAAGCTCTGCTGAGCTCTGTAGTCAGATGGCTGGTCTGTATGGAGGACTTGAGTCTACCGCTACTGCGGGAGTCAGAAGGCCATTGGAAACCCATTAAGTCCTGTGGAGCTTGTGTGGTTTGTGCTGAGTGTAGCATGAGACCCAGCAGTCAGTCCTGCTGCCTGGCTCCTGCTCAGTCTTGACCTGGAGGAGTGATTTGTCATCGCTCATCGTGTCCCCTGCCAGCCCGTTTCCTCTGTGACACATAGCTCTGCGCTGTCACATGACCGTCACCGTGCCACCACAGTTGGTGCCACAGCAGTCAGAAGGCAAGAGGAATAAAGCTCTTTGAGCTTGTGATTCTTTCCAAGTTATTATACTGTTTTTACTCTTTACTTCAGTTTATATAATTATTTTCAATGGCTTCCTGTGTGGAAGACAGATAGTGATATTTCTATATAATTAGGCTACTGGCTGTGGAAAAAGTTGCTTCTGCTTTTCGTGTGAAGTGAACTGTCTTCTTTTCTTCAGAACCAGTGTATTGTCTAGTACCCTATCTTTGTGTCTGTAAAGTGCCTGTACGACTAGCCTCTTCAAACATCGTCAATTATTCACCTCTCACAATGACCCGCTATTTAATAATTCAGCTCTTTGATCATGCTGTTGTCTAGGCAGCCAGGAGAGCACCTGGCCCAGCTAGACACACAGTGTGCTCCCACACAGCTAGGATAGAGAACCAGGAGCACAGAAGGCCTATTTAGACTGGAAGATGTGAAGCCAGGTTGACTCGGCTATAAAATGCTGTTTATTAAGCATAATTATATTAAGTCAAGGAGATGGATGACTGCATAGAGTCTAACGTCAGGCTTTCTATCCGGTCTTACTATTCTAAGAATGACTTCAGTTCTTCAAGTTTTTCCTGTCTGTGCCAGACCAGTCTGACCAGCAGCACATCTGTCCTCTCTCCCCAGTCCATCAAGTCCCTCAAACCAGTAGACACCGTCTGGTCGTGGATCATGTTTTCCATCTCCTCACTCCCCATATCCCTCTGCTCAGTGGAAACAGCTGGCTCACCAAATCCTCTGGTTGTGACGAGGCAAATCCCCCCTCAGCCTGGCGTTCAGACCGTCTGAGATTCCAGGACATCCCAGAGTTCCTCCGTCTCCGTTAGCGGGGGTGGGGTTTCCCTGGAGGCCACCCCAGAGAGCTGCCCTGCTCCACCAACACGGCAGGCCTGGAGGGGGATGAACAAGACCATACACCAGATCTGGGATCTGCACACCCTCCCTTAGTTCTCTTTTAAGTGCTGGAGGACCGCGAGACCAAAACTGATGATGTGGTCCTGGAACGGCATAATTGGGAACTCCATCCCAAAGTGCAGAGCTGGAAGTATTGGAGGGGTGGGGTGGGGGGGGGGGGACTCTCAGAAAGAAAACAGTGACCAATGGTCTCAGATAACAAGGAAATGTTGAGATTTATTATTCTTATGTTTAGATGTTATTTTGAAAATGAGCGAAACATTTGAGTTTCTTTTCATTTCTAGCCTACTTCGACTCCTGCATTTAGTCCGGTTGTGAAAGGAAAGACTAAAGTCATCTGAGACCGCTTTTGGTAAGCTGGGATGCCAAACTGTACGCAGTAGCAGACCTATTCCTGGCCTTGGTTGATGTGTCATGTGAATGGCTGGTGGCAGGCTCCGCTCTCTTGACCACAGGGCACTTGGACGTTCACTGTGATGTGTGATGAACACCAATTTATCGAAACTATTTATATATATATGATGGAAAAAAGCTCCTCAATACTTATTTGAAGACTTAATGTGCATCTGCCTCGACATCAAACATGGCGTCTCCTCTCTCTAATCATTCGTTTCATGCTCCGCCTCTGTTTACTGTGGTAACCTCCTCAGTTTAGGGATGCCTCTCCAGCGGGCTATGATCTGCCTGCATCTCACTGCAGACGGAATGCGTTTTATGTGATGAAATGTGGTGAGTGGCACTTATTCTTGTCATAGCATATCTTGCCTTCGACACAGTGCTGGGCTTAGTTAGTGTGCCGCACAGATGAAGGTCGTTTTGGGGGAGGACAGTTGACGTCAAGACAGGGGTTAGCGCTCTTCCTGTCTCTGTAATCACATCTTCACCTCTGCTTCATCTTCTACCGGGAGCTAGGTCAGAGGAGGATTAGGGTGTGATGCTGGCCTGCAGGGCCGCTGGCCTCCACGTAGACGTCCGTGTTTGTCACACCAGCTGCAGGGTCTTCATCCCTCTTCCTCATCCACCCAGATGAAGTGCCACCACGCCTGTCACTCGCAGCTCGCAGGGGCCGTGTTCTGCCTGGCGACTGACACATTTTTTCAAATAGGAAACGGGACCTGAAGGTTGTCATGGGAAAAGCCTGCAGAAGTTCACTTATTTTAGACTAGCAGCGGCAGCAGCATTGCTTTAGCGTCAATGAGGACTTTTTATGTTACGGTTCACCGCTGTTTTAAAACTTTATGAGGCAAGTCAGGATGATAGAGAGTCATGTCTATAGAGATCCCATACAGTTTATCTACAGTATGAATCCATTGTGTTGGCTGTAAACTAGCTATCGTGCCTGGGACTGTCAGTAAAACCCTGTTTGACTGTTCCATTAAAACAGTCCCCAGCCTCCCTTTCATATTCTGCCAGCGCCTCCATCTCACATCCCTGATGATGTATTTCATTGCTTTTATTCTCTCCATTACTCTCCCCTGTTTATCAAATAAGTGCCATTTGTTTCCCCCAGTAGGCACACAAGCCAAAAGCAGCACTGCTGTGCATTATACACTCCCTTTCCTTCCTTCATCAGCGTGTTTGTGTGTGTCGGGATGTGTGTCGGTGTGTGTGCCAGCGTGTGTGTGTGTGTGTGTTGTAGTGGAACGTAGGACTACTGTCAGGGGGCCTGGGCACATGGACTGTCTGTCTCTATTGGCTCCCTTTGAAGCTAATTGCTGTAATATGACGTGTGAGTGAGTTAGCTGGGTTAGCTGTGAGCTTGCTGGGCCCTGGTGGATATGGTTAGCTGTGAGCTTGCTGGGCCATGGTGGATAAGGTTAGCTGTGAGCTTGCTGGGCCATGGTGGATATGGTTAGCTGTGAGCTTGCTGGGCCATGGTGGATATGGTTAGCTGTGAGCTTGCTGGGCCCTGGGGGATAAGGTTAGCTGTGAGCTTGCTGGGCCATTGTGGATAAGGTTAGCTGTGAGCTTGCTGGGCCCTGGTGGATAGGGTTAGCTTTGAGCTTGCTGGGCCCTGGGGGATGGAGTTAGCTTTGAGCTTGCTGGGCCCTGGTTGATATAGTTAGCTGTAAGCTTGCTGGGCCCTGGTGGATAGGGTTAGCTTTGAGCTTGCTGGGCCCTGGTGGATAGGGTTAGCTTTGAGCTCGCTGGGAGTAGGGAATGAGGTGTGATGGAAGGATAGATAGATGGAGCGGGGACAGCGAGGGGTAGGGAGAAAGGAGAGAAAAGTCGAGGATGGTGGCGGAGAGAGGTGAACAAAGACCCGGTACATATCTCCTTGTAGCAGAGTAGGAATGGGCCAGGTTCAGAGCTGGAATGGGCCAGGTTCAGAGCAGGAATGGGTCAGGTTCAGAGCTGGAATGGGTCAGGTTCAGAGCAGGAATGGGCCAGGTTCAGAGCAGGAATGGGTCAGGTTCAGAGTAGGAATGGGTCAGGTTCAGAGCAGGAGGCAGGAGCTGTTCTCCAGGGGACGTTCCTTCACGTGTTACCTTGAGATCCGTTTTATCAGCCACAGATAAAACCCATTAGAGTGAATGGTACTGGCAGTTTAGAGTGAAGGGTACTGGCAGTTTACACAAGTCGTTAAGGATCACAAGACAGTAAAACCTGTCTTTCTCTCTGGTGTTAATGTATTCCCTGGCTCTCCTCAAGCATTTCCTTTACTCCCAGGAAGCTGTCTTTCATTAGGACAGACATAATGGTTTTTGTACCCTAGCCTTGTGTCTTGTTGACTTGATGCCTGCAGATATATTAACTCACTGTGACTTCACAAATGTGAATAATCCTGTTGACCCACTGGGGTGGAATACCCCCTGTCCTGATGCATTATGTGTAACTGTGTTGATTTAATAATCTGTCACAATATGAGCAACCTGGTTGCTCCCTACCGGTAATGACATGGAAGCTTTCCTGCCCCTTCCTCTCATTCTTTAATAATTTCCAACAACATTTCTAACAGTAGCTTTGAGTGTGTCATGCACTAGTGCATGTTCTGGTTAATTCTGCTGTTGCAGGGCTGATTTCACCTACGATAATGGCTGTTTTCCTTTCTCATCAAGCTGCCAGCGGACTAACATGCACACGGTCTCTCTCTCTCTCTCTCTCTCTCTCTCTCTCTCTCTCTCTCTCTCTCTCTCTCTCTCTCTCTCTCTCTCTCTCTCTCTCTCTATGTCTCTCTCGCTCTCTCTCTCGCTCTCTCTCTCTCTCTCTCGCTCTCTCTCTCTCTCTCTCTCTCTCTCTCTCTCTCTCTCTCTGTCTCTCTCTGTCTCATACACCACATTGCCAAGTCAGTATAGTTCCTGCCTCATTCCCATCGTCTCAACGCCTTCCTTCTGCAGTGCTTCGTTAGCCCAGACTTTACGAGCCACTGTTAGGTTGAATTAAATCTACAATTAACCTTCTCTGAAGGTGCAGCCCAGGCCTACGGGGAGCGGAGCAGCTTATCATGTGGCACGCCAATGCCATTGGCACTCACTGACTGGGCACAGCATGGGGTCTATTGTGTAGCTCTGTGTCTTGCGTCGTGACTGACGGCTGATAAACACATTTAATTAGGCTGGGTTTGTGCTGCTCCAGGCCCTGTAGGATCCCCAGGTGCCTTCAGCCCTGAAGATCCAGCAGGACAATCTCATGTCCATGGAATGTCAACAAGAGGTATTGTTGAGTTAAAGTTGAAAAAATTGTTGAGAATGAGAAACTGTCTGGAATCAGATCTAATTTAGTTCTGGAGTCAGATCTAGGAACGTCTTGGGATCAGATCTTGTTACATTTTGGAATCAAGATCTGGCCACTTTCTAAAATCAGATCTGGTTATATTCTGGAATCAGATCCGGTAACAATCTGAAATCTGATCTAGTTCATTCTGGAATTAGAGTGCCTCCCCTCCAGCTATGTGTTCACAGCTATAACTGAGGCCCGCTGTGTGTGGGTGTATGTATGTGCACGTGTGTGCACGTGTGTGTGTACATGTGTGCCAGGAGCTTCTTCTCCTAGCGTTGTCGTCAGAGCAGAAAGCTCTGTAAATCCTGTCCCTGGCAGGCCCATCCTCCTACTCCTCTCTCCGGCCCTCCATCCTCCCATCCACTCGCTCTGCAGCCAGGGAGGGTTTAGCCCTTAGTGGCCTCTGCCATCTGCAGCTCTCTGCTACGGCTACGGCTGGGGCTCAATACTCACACTCACTCCTCTGTTCTGTCCTCGTCTCCTTTCCTCCGTGATTAAACATGGGGAGGATCTCCTGTCCTCCCTGTGTCCCCTAGACCCCAGAGTGAAGCTCCTGGAACCATGCCCTGCCAGTCTCATCAGCTCAGCACTGCAAACAGAGGCACGTTTCTACACGGCTCCCATCCTCAACCTCCACCAGGCTAGCCCTGAGCACACAGCAGCCCTGGTGTGGGATCCCAGCGTGGTGAGAGGAGCGGGGGGGGGGGGGAGCAGGAGAGGAGCGGGGGGAGCAGGGGGCTGGCCCCTGGGTGAGCCCCATGAGTGGTGACATCTGGACATGGAGCAGTAGCCGTCGCCTGCAGCTGTTGCTCCGTCTACCCGAAGGTCGGACGGCCGTGTTTTTCGACAGGATCAAACAGGACAAGGTTGTAATTATACTGCCCTGAGCCCTCCCCAGTCATGTCACAGCCCATCCTCCTGTTCTCTCAACTCTGCCTTTAGCCCTCAGAGGGGGGGGGGGGGGGGATTGGACCTCTGTGTGCGTGTCTGGACTTCACTGTCCATTCCCCAAGCATAAACTGTCCATTCTCCGAGTACAAACTGTCCATTCTCTAAACACAACCTGGTCATTCCACATGCACTAACCTTACGGAATCTCCCCCTCCCCTCCTCTCCTCCCTTCTGTCCTCCTCCCCTTCCCTCTCTCCTCCCCTCCTCTTCTCTGGGCCCCTGGCAGTATTGATTCACCCAGCATGGCCGGGTCCTGATTTAGGGGGGTGTGGCAGGACGCCAGGTTGCGGCTCATTGGGAACGCGGTGCAAAGTGTGGTCACTCGGCCCTCTGGGAGATCTGCTCTCCTCTCAGAACACAGATAGGACACGGTATAAAGACCTGAGTCATGCAGGCGGCCATCAGCGTCCAGACATGAGTCAGCAACAACTCAAACAAGTCAGAAGAGAGAGAAGTAGAGCAGGCCTTTTCCGTTGGCTTGTGATCTTTTTCCTATCAGTCTCCTGTGTTAACCAGTCTCCCACGGGCATTTAACTTGGAAAGTTTGGCTTTCAGAGATGTTAGGGACGGTAGAGGAGGGTATCCTGGAGGAGGCTGTTATCACAGTGTGTTGAAGCGTGTTACGTCTGCCATGGTTTGTCATTGAAGAGGATGTTACTGTGACCCTGGGGCTGATCCCAGAAGACACGTCAACACCTTCCCCTCCTCATCAACAAGGAGAGAGAGGAGTCTCGCAGGCAGGAAGCATCACCACACATGACCACTCACAGGGGTGTTGATAACACTATGTGGGGGGGTGTATCGGTGGGCAGATTCTAAGCATTTTGTGTCGAAGGATAACCAGTCTCACTTATCGTGACGTCCAAAATAGATCGACATTCCACATTTCCTGACTAACAGAACATCATTGATCACATCACTGATCTTTCTTGTTTCAGACACAAATATTTTCCCTGGCTTTTTTCATCATCTCTTCCCTCTCTTGTCTCATCTGGTCTCTCGTCAGTCTTCAGTGATGCCAGTGACAGATGGATCCATTAGAGACCAGCGGTGTCCAGCTGTGGAGAGCCTCGTGTGGCCCCCATGAAGAATTAGACCTGCCTTTTTATAGCAGCCATTAGTGTCCCTCCTCTCTCGGGTTGCTCTCGTTCTGTAAACATGGTGAGGTGGAGGAGCTGCACTTTAGACAAGCTGGCTTGGGACTCTCAGGGATTGTTTAGGGCAGAGACGCAGGAAAGGAGTGTACTTGACGGCGTTTCACTTTCAATCATCGGGATTTGTTTAAACGTTTGTCTGAATGCTTTTCCTACTCCCACACTGCAGTTCCTGTCCTTCCTCCAGCTGCCTTGGGCGGCGCTCGCTAAATGCTAGCTCCCTGGACCACCATGTGTCCACAGGCATGCTGCACAACCACCGCTGGGCTGTAATTACCATCGACAACACAAAGAAATACAACCAATATCTGCCAGTTTTACTCCTCGTCTTCTTTATGGAGGGTTTTAATTTAGTCTGTAGCCTTGATGTCAAGGAGGGTTTCATTGGAGGATCCTCCCTCCAGTGAGAGGCGGTAATGAAGGAGCTGTCAGCTCCAAGTCTCCTACCTACTCCTGGGCCTCACTGATTGCCCTGGGCCTGAGGTAGGGCTTTGACAGGCAGGTCCATTCTGTACATCACGGCAGATCAAACACCTACACTAATCTGATATTTACACTGGATCACTCCAGGAAGCCTTCGCACCAATGCCGAGAGGCCTGGCGTCAAAGTTCTCTGATTGGTTGAGGCCACGTCGCCATTTCTCATTGTCTACAATCAAACACCTCGCTTAGCAGGTGTGAGGGTAAACAGATCCTAGTTTATCTATGGTTGTAGTTTGTACACCTGACAAGGGATTTGTGTGCAGGGGTGTGTTTGCACAAGACTGATTGTGGTGGATGCATAAAGAGTACGCTAAGCTACCATGGTGGACATTTCTTTTCCTGCATCTAGTGCTGTTTGTGATCAGGGAGTTAAAGGGTAATAGTATCAGAGCTGCTTCCAGTGACCCCTGGATATTGGAAACAGGCAGCCTGCTCCCAAGACGCCTGCTTGTCCCGCCTCCTCGCCTGCCAGTCCAGCTGGGCTGTTCGGCCTCGCTCCTCTATCCGACTGGGTATTATCATAGGAAGGGAGGGAGATGGAGGGATGAGAAAGGGAAGAGGAGGAGGAGGGAGCCTGTGGTGGAGTGTGTCTGTTGTGTTGCCAGGCTCCTCTGGTTGAACCCTGCCAAGACAAACTCCCGTCCTTTAACAAGCTGGTCCCTGTCCCTGGGCAGTGCCATGTCTGGCCCAGTCATGGAGGACACTCTCCTGGAACGCAGGCTGCTTCTCTCTTCCCCTCCAACACAATGCAGCGGTTGTGTCTGTCTACCTCTCTGCTCTCCAGATCCCTGCTGCTCCTGCAGTCCCCAGGCAGCACTCCAGTATCTCTGAACCTAAGAAGCACTTAAGACTCCTGTACAACTTGGCTCTCCCCTCTCTCCCCTACTACTCATTCACCAAACCGGTTTGGCCTCTTTTGTCTCCCGTTTTTTAGACAGGAGTCAAGATGGATGTTTCTGCATGTTAGGAACCACAGGTTGGATAGATGGGCATAGCTGAGGGGGAGGCCAGGGTGAGGCAGAGGGGTGAGGCAGAGGGGGGAGGCCAGGGTGAGGCAGAGGGTGAGGCGTAGGACACACAGTCCTCCAGTCACAGCAGAAAACCCTGTAAAACCCATTGACCCAACTTTCAATGAGCTGCATCTGTAGGCTTTTCTTAGACAGGGTATTTTTGACATGTTGTTCTTGAGGAGAATATGAAAGCTCTTGCCACAAGAGACCTTGTTTGATTCTTCAAGCTGCCTCGCTGTGAGTGATGTCATCGATCACAGAATGAATCTAGCCTATTGTAAATTGTAATGAATCCATTTATATTCGCGGCAGTGAGAAATATGTTCCGTCAATGTAACAAGTAATGCAATATTCCCACTGAGCAAGCCTGTTGGTCACTTATGTTTTTCAGTGAAATAGATTTCTGTCTGAGGCATAATCCCTGTAGCTAAAGGAAACATGGCCATCTAAAGGGCTTACCTCAGGAAAGCACCAGCAAACCTTCCCCCAATGCAGTCTGATGTAGCCTAATCCCCTGTAATTACCTCTACAGACTTCACTGGAATCATTTATCACTGAGTCGCCTTTTCAACTTCTTACTTATTGATTATTTTGGTAAAATAATGTCTGTCTCTCCCCAGGCTTCTGTAAGGATGATCAGTCACAGGGTTTGTGTCCCTCAGGTGTTGCACAACCCCATGAATGAATAAAGTGATGTTATAAGCTTCAGTCCAGACGACAAGTACATCACACTGTTGTATGTGACCAGAGGTCACGGCTCCTCCTCCACAAGCAGGCTCCACTCTCAGCCCACCGCTGGGACACTCTGGGGTGGCTGGATGCTGCTATTGTCTCCTCCAGCCTGGCGTGTCTTCCAGGGTGGTGCTCCAGATCCTTCTCTTCTCATAGACCAAATGTGACGCAGGCCGATGTGTTGCTGCCACCCTGGCAGGATCAGTTTCTATTGCGCTCTCTCGCTCTCTCTCATGCTCTCTCTCTCTTGTGCTCCCTCTCTCTCTGTCTCCCTTTCTCTATGTCTCTCCCTCTCTCCCTTGTCTTATATTGTGGCTCCAGGTCCAGGCTCCTAGCTTCGCCCTGCAGTGCCATGGTCCTGAGGCGTCCTCACTCACATCTCCCTGCCACTGACACACACACACACAGATGAATCTGTGAACTCAGTCACCCCACATTCACCTTCAGGCTCTCGCAGTACATCTGAACAGGAAGGAAATGCTGTTGTGTGCTTCGTCGCCGTTATTGTATTTGCCATTGTTGATTTGGAAATAACAAAAGATATACTGACTTAGTTAAAATCCCCCAGTATTGCATTTACAATAGTGAGTCTGATATTGTTGGACTGTGCTTGATCAGATGAAGCAACCAGGAGAGCAGCCTACACAATGACCTCAGAGAGAGCCTAGCAAGGGTCCCCAGCCTTCCTGTCCTCCGCTGAGAGCTCCCTCCCTGTGGACGGGTCTGGACGGGTTCCTGTGGTCAGTGTCCTGTGACAGACAGGCTGACTGGTGCCAGGGCAGCACTCCTGTGAGTGACCCCTCCATGTGTGCCCCTCTGTTCACCTGAGAGGACGGAGCCTTGCAGCCACATGGAGATTCATCACTGTCAGGATCCGGGCCGGGCCTAGCTTGTTATGGTCTTTTGTCCAGCTAGACGAGCCCCTTGCTGATGTACGGCATCCTGCCTGGCGCTGAAATATGCCCCACAGGCACGAACAGGACAGCAAGAAGCGTTCTGGGTATATCTGACCCGTAGTGGCCAGGTATTGTAGCGAGACCGGGTTTGTCCTAACGACCGTTCCCAGACGCCTGGTTGCACACCCTGCACTTTCAATCTTTAGGATCAACTTTATGGAATTTCCTATGTTTTCTTTTTCCTCTCTCTTTTTCTCTTAAATGTTTTATTTTTGACTTAAATTTCCAATGGTGCTTTTTTTCACCCTACTAGATGTTTCTGTCCGTTCTCCGGCGCTTAGCAGTGCTTTGTCTGTGGTTTCTGTGCCAAGGCTAGAAATTCTACACTGGGCTTTTAGAAGGCTGCTTTCAGCACTCTCAAACTAGGACCAATTCGGACTTTATTAAAGAATAAGCGAGCAATTTTCAAACATTATTACAGAAGGACAAAGGCTCTCTTCATACAGGGGTTATCGTTTGCAGACAGGACGTATCAGTTTGTAATGCAACACTGGGTTTGAGTGTAAGTCGAGATCTGGACTGTATGTTAGCCTATGCCTTTAGAAGATGCTCAGGTATAGGACCTCTCCATTCCAGATAGTGGTCATGCGCTTATTTTAGGTCCGTTGTGCATTGGTTCCTTTTTAGACTTCCCCCAACATGTTTGGATATACTATCAGGAGTCCGCCGGCCCCTCTAGTGATATCCAGACTTCCTGCCCAGAAAGGGGGCTGGGTGTGGAGGCGTGATATCAGGATAGGCCCAGGCTTGTCGAGGCCTAGCTGTGGGAAGATGGAGTGTTCAGTTTGAGTTGAGCCACGGGGCCCTCTAACGTAACTCCTTATCTGTCCAGATAGCTGCTGTGTGCTTTAATATTCTAGATAGAAGTGGAACAAGATTAGTGATTGATTGTTTTGTGCCTTGGCACCGAATCTGACCCTCTGACATGTAGGCCCTCAGTAGTGTACTTTGGCTCTATGACACTCCAGTACTGCCACAATGACCATTCCAGAAGGAAATGGCTTAAGGTGAATCGATGCTATGCTTAGAAGACTAGCCTCAGTGTAGTAAAATCCATATCTCTGTTGGATTACCTTAACTTCTAATGGTCCAGCTGTTTGGTGGTAGCGTCCCACTGCATGAACCACTAGTCCCTGAGTGGGCCCTCCCACGACCACCTCAGGACGCTATGTGAGAGGGAGAAGGAGGAGTAATAAATCATGAATGAATAATGATTGAATATGAATATTCATATCCAGAGCATTAGATGTTTCCCAACCCTAGCCAGCCCTGGATGCCTGCCTCATACTGCAGTGCTGCCTCAGAGGAAGGAGGCCTGGGTGGATTCAGTTAATCTGCTAATCCTCCACTCAGCAGTCTGGGACTTGGGCCTGGACACACCAGGAGAAGTCAGATACATAATGTGCTATAATGTTTATTCTACGGCACTTCACTATAAATGATGTGCTTGACTGGTAGGAAAGCGTTTTTCCTGGCAACGCTGGTTGAGCTGGATGTGGGTGGGATTGGTAGAGAATGTGCTCAGCAGATGAACGCATCACATCCTGTGACGTGTATGGGGGGCATGGTCAGGCCGAGGCGTGCCTGTTTGTGGCATCAGGCTAGACACAAGCTGCGTCAGCAGCGGTGAAGCTGACACAGGAGAAAGGGAAAGAGAGGCCACATTCTAACTGACTGTGACCACAAGGATGTGGTCGCCATGCGTGTTCACTCCTGCTAACACAGACCCAGGGTGGGGAAGTGCTGAGATAGTAAAAGGAGAGTGGCCTTCACAGTGTACCCCTTCTTTCGCACCCATATAAAACCTTAGTGGACTAACAGTGTGGTTAGGATTAATTAAATTCCATTTAGCATAATTCATTTATCATCCTTCCTGTGTTGTTACTCACGAGCGACATATCTCTGCCATCATCTCGCCCAGAGGCTTCTTGACTGACTTAAAGGAGACATGTCAAAGGAAGGAATGTCAGCCGGGAACAAAGTGGCCTTTCTTATTCCGGTTACCCTGGGGGCCTGCCTCGCTCCCACTGGAGGCAGAAACCCAAGGGCGTTTTTCAGATTCCTCCCTCATTATCCCCCTTAGCACACCAGGGTAACCAGAGCTCAGCTCATAGGACCGGGCTGAGTGACACGTCCCTTATCTCGACGACTGGGGCTGCGTCTCAATGAGCTGCAGCGTCTCTCCCTCAGAAGCCCACCTGTGGGAGCCAGGTGCTGGAAGGTGAGAGCACAGGGTCCCAGGGGAGGACACTGCTGCATTATATTGACACACACCTTTTGCAGTTTGTGCTGCTTTGTTGATATGGCAGCACTTCTCCTCTGGGATACTGCACTGTCCTATAAGCTTTATTGGGTTCCGCAGCTATGATTGGTATCGAGTCGTCAAAGGGTTATAGCTAAGAGATGGCGGGTGTCTATTGATTTTTCTGTGGTTGCTTCTAGCATTAAGCCATCATGGAATCCATAGCATGTACCTGCTTGTTGTTCCTTTTTGAGCGATGACAAATCTATGTAGTCTAGACCTGCTACAGTACTAACTTTCCTGTTCCAAGGGCTTAGGCCTCACAGAGCCATGTGATTGACATGGATTCAGTCCCTCAGACAGGCTACCCTGAGAGGAGCCTGTAGGATGACCTGGGAGATGGACTGCTCTGGTAAGAGGCCCAGTGACTGGTGTCTCTGTCTCTCTCACACTGAGACCCCCTGAGCTGGCCTGGTCCGGTCTGGCATGGCACACTTGGGAATGGGTTAGCCTGGCAGACAGACGCACAGCCTCACAAAATGTACCCATTGTCTTGTTGAGAGGGGTGGAGGAATGAGAGCAGCTAGCCGAGATTAGTTCCATGACAACTTTCTTCAAATCTAGGAGCTGAGAAGAGGAAGTGAAGGTTGGAGCGTTGAGACTGGTCCATGTATGACGGATTATTAAAAGAGATGAACAGCAGTACCGCAGGCATATTTAGACACAAACACCCTCCGCCAGCTTAATCGGTTTGCCAAGCTTTGCTTATTTCACGCTGCTTGTTGACTTGATTACACTAAAACACATTTTGGAATGCAGGTTTTGAAATCTGTGTGTGTGTGACTGAGATGGAGACCGTCACAGACAGAGGCGTCACAAACATAAGTCATGTGATCATGGGTTTGCGTGTGACTGAAACAAACTGGCCACTGTTGTAAGCCTGTGAACTTTATCATGAATGCATGCGTCAAACGGACAATTGAACACACTTTACTGCTGCAAGATGACACAGCAGAAGAAGGAGTCTTGCTTCATGTCTTGTCACACTGACGCACAGGGTTTCAGAGCAACATGTTAACGCATGCACTGGATCCCACTGCAATGATACAATGGACACACACCCTTTCTCCACAGTCACCCACACACTGATGTGAATCACTGAAAATGAAATTCTGTGAATGAAGTGGATCAGGAGATATAGGGTAGAGTAGGAGGAAGGGACTTCTTTGGAAAAACACTTAACGTTTTCCCGAAACAGCCAAACCTTAAGGACTTGTTGGGACATGGTCTGTAGTTCTTTGTAATGTTTGGCGTGATTTTTGTGAAGGCTTGCGAGACACCAGTGCTCAATTTCTCTGGTGTTTTGTCGTGCGGGTCCGACCTCAGCAGACCAGAGTGCAGTGTTCTCCAGTAGGCCCCAGGCCTGGAGTCAGCCCCTCTAGGTATGGGTTTAAACCTCATATCCTGACCGCTGCCACAGCAATATCCTGAGCGGGAACTGCAGCCTCTGCCCTAGACGGCGTGTTGGCGTCGGTTAGATGCTACGTTATATGCAAATAAGCTTTTCTGGCCCGGACCTGGCCCAAGACCTCGCCCTTCTCTCGCCCTTCTCTCCACTTTGTGTTCCTCCTGAATCTGCTGCTCTGCTTTGTGCCTCAGAACTCACCGGTGACTCTTCACAGTGGGAGCGGGTTAGTAGACCTGTTGATGCAAAGAGAACGTCTTTGAATCCAGTTTGGGATAATACCTTTTTAACTTCTTCAGTGTGCCGGCAACACAATCCTCTGCTGGTGAGGTTTGTCTGGAGGGAGGGAGGGTTCCTGCCAGTCAGCAGGCTGCAGGCTGGGTAATAAGTGAAAAAGCAGGTGCTAGATGAGATGGAGGAGGAGGGTTTGGAGGCCCGAGCACAGCAGCATGTGTGGAACACCAGGCAGAGACGTCTCTGTCCCCGGCCAGGACCAAAGCTCAGCCTCTCAGGAAGAGGAAGTCGCCTGCTAGCGCTGGCCACAGTTATTTACTGCGATCAAGAAGTCTAGTGTTGCTGCGTAACAATGGCATCTTTCAGCTGCTGAGAAATGGAGTTCGTCTGTTAATTAAAATGGAATTCTTTGAATTGAGATTGGCCATGCAGTGCTAGAGTGTGAAGCCAGGGCCAGGCGAGGCATTGCAGATCAGAGGCCAATTGATCTATTAGCTGTACTCCAGCCAGTCATCTGGTGTCACTCTGCCACTGGAGGTAGGCTATCCAGACAGTCTCCTGACAGACTTTGATTTCAGGCTCATTGTGTTGCTGCCATAGGTGTGAGGAGCAGCTCCACGGGCAGACGAATCCGTCTGGACAGACCACCTCGCACCACAAAGGAGCCAATTACAGCCGCATAATGGCGTCTCCAATTAGATTTGCATGGCTCATCCGGCCTAGGGTGTCTGTATTGTGCTGCAGATTAAATGCAGCCGATGAAGCTTCACTCGTCTGTCCCTCTTTCATGTCCCCGTCTGCTCCTGTCCTGTCCCCAGCCTCCCCTCCACCACCCTGTCTCCCTTCTCTACTACTAAGTTCCTCCTCCTCCTCCCTCTTTCCTTTTTTTTCTGCAGCATTCTCCCTCCTCTCCTGTGTGCGTCCTGCTGATGGATTGGTAGCTCTGTGGCTCAGCCAGCTTGTTGACTCAGCAGCGGGGGCTGTTAATGCCACTGGGCCATGATTTATGGTCCCACCTCAGCTTTGAGATGTACCCTTGGGCTGGCCACTTGCAACATGGACAACCACCCAGATCCACTGTGGAGGCGACACAGGCCCAGTCACATGACCGGAGGCCACACAGATCCCAGACTCCTCCACGTCCTCCACCAATAGCATGTCTATGGTTGCCGAGCCTGTCTCTTTGGGAGGGGGCAGGGGTGGCTTTAAATCCATAATTACTATTAATACAACCATGCAGCACAATAATCATGTCTAGTCACAGTTTGTTTTCTTGACTACAGTAAATTAAAGCTGTGGTACAGGTTATAATCATGTGATACTTCTTAACTGCCTGTGGTTCTCCCCCCTGGGCTGTTGTTTGCAGCCTCCCATGCCATACCTCAGTTCTTACTAATAATCGGAATCAATAATAATCGGAATGACTAACTAACACCGTCAGGGAGATATTCCCTCCGCCGTGCCCTACAGCGTGGCACTCCAGCTTCCCCTCACATTCCAAAACCTTTTTCCGTGTGGTAGTCTCATTCCATTTTCTCCCGTAATGGGGATCACAGACCGCTTGTCTGTCTAATATGCATTAAATGAGTCAGCGTTTGGTGTTTGCCTTGGCAGGTCTCTAACGAAACCATCCCAGCGAAGTGCCCTATCTCCCAGCGAAGCCCTGCTCTGGTCCTGACGCCAGCCAGGCCGCAGTCCCTCCTTCGTCAGACCGCTGCTGCGTAGTCTCTGGGCTTCAGAGCCGTGTCCCAGAGTCATGTGTTTGTTTAGGCCGAGGACTACGTACTGAGCCGGAGGATAATAGTATCACTACTCTGTAACGCAATCTCCCCACAGTGTGGGTTTGTCCCTGGGAACAGGCCCGGCATGGCCGCCATCCAGCATGGCCAAGCCTTCTGCACCGAGTTGGTTGTTTGATAAAACTGTTTGTTTGTTGTTGAGCGGTTAGGGAGTTGTGCGATTAATCAGAAGGTTGTCAGTTCGATTCCTGGCCGTGCCAAATGACGTTGTGTCCTTGGGCAAGGCACTTCATCTTACAGTACTTGCCTCGGGGGAATGTCCCTGTACTTACTGTAAGTGGCTCTGGATAAGAGCGACCTGCTAAATGACTAAATGTAAATGTAATGTTGGGGGTGGAGATAACAGGTCCTGAGAGCAGATGACATAGGGCATGAGAGATGGATTAGGAATACTTCAGTAGAGTTGTGCAATTCCCAGAGAAGATGGTCATTTGCTTGGGATGTCTTTAAAGAGGCTTCTTTTCCAGTTGATGGAATGATGGTCCTATTGATTGGTGCTGCGATGTGGAAGACCACTGTGCTGGATCCATTTCTGCTAACGTGCCTGCCGCTGCTCACTAATCCACCAGGTGTTTACATCACATTTCTGTTTGTGGTGGGAAAAGAACCCATTTGAAAACCTCTGGCAAGAACGTCAGCTTTATCTGTGTTCCTCATGTAAATGACCCAATCAGTGACTGGGAAAAATCGTTTTAATGAGTCATAGGGTCTGGAGCCAGAGGAGGGCGGGTGTTCAGAGAGGTGCTAATTGCCCTGAGGCCGTGGGAGGGTCAGCCTGAAACATCTTAACTGATTGGCTGGCTGCTGACCACTGCTGTTTCACGACTGGCCACAGCAGTCTCTCTCTCTCTGAATGACCTGACCTGATCTGGGTACGCTACACAGCTCTCTGGCCCTCTCTCCCTTACCCCTCCAGAGAGGGACAAAGATGACATTACATTCACATTACGTTGTGTTCAATAAGCGGAAGCTTCATCTAAAGCAGTTTGATTGGAGGGAGATGAGATGAAAAGGTTAGCGTCAAGTGAGTCATGTCTCCAGGCGGACATGCTGAGGAACGGAGAGGAGGTGAAGAGAAGGACGCCGTTTCAGACGCCTGAGACATTCTGAGGAGTCTGAAACGGTGCGCTGCATTCTGTGGTCTCTCAGCCACAGCTAGATATACTGAGGTGTTCCTCACCCCCGAAACAAACACACACCAGACTTCACTTCTGCATGTGGCCTTTCAGTAGGGGAGCCCACACTACTACTGCTGTACACGTGTTTAATGGAGGAAGGAATACCACCACCCATAAATACATTCCCACAAAGGCTGCCATGCCCTGGGCCCTGATGTCATGGCTGACCCCTGCACCCCGTAGCTGCTCAAGACTTCCATTGATGACAGACTAGGGCCTGTTATGGTTGGCTGGGTGCCCACTCCCAGGTGCAAAGGAACGCGGGGTAGAGCCATGGAAAAGCAAAGAGACCCACTCAGTCAGTTCCTGTGACTGTATGGAGGTTCAGATATCGCCTTCCAGGGCTTTCAGGCCCGGCCTGTCTGATTCTGTGTATTGCGTTTCCCCGGGGAGTGGGCTTGTGGCTGCATTCCAGAGCTGTCCTCTCAAATTGGTCTTTTCTAAGCGCCAGCGTCGTTCGCAAATAGACCTCTGGCTCTCTGATGCTCTCTTCATGAGGAGGCAACAACAGAGCCTTCCTTCTCTCAGCCACGGCTGACTCCCAGCCAGTCAGGCCCGAGCAGCTGTCCCACAGTTAACTCATGCTACTTCCTGTGTTGTCGGGGAACATTTTGTTTGTAAAACTTCAACGGGTTTGCAGAAAACACTGAGCCTCCAATGGGAGTTGACGAGGACTCTATTTGAGCACATTGAGTTCCTTGCATCCTTACTACAGTGATTAAGTCTTGATACAGATGCTACAGATATTACCGCCATATTTGCAGTGTGTCCAAATGAGAGCAAGCTAATCTGTACTCCAGCACAGTTTGGCGTATGCTCTGTTATCCTAATATTTAACAAAAAATTGGACGCCTCCCCAAGTGACCATACTGTGTGTGTTTGTGCATGTGATCCCTATCTTGATCATGTGATTACTGATGGTGTTAAGCGTTAGTGGGCATATCACTAACCCCCGCTCCCTCTCTTCCCGTCTGTCCCCCTCACTAGATGCAGCAGCTGTTCTACGAGAACTACGAGCCCAACAAGAAGGGCTACATCCGAGACCTCCACAACAGCAAGATCCACCGCGCCATCACCCTCCACCCCAACAAGAACCCCCCCTACCAGTACCGCCTGCACAGCTACATGCTGAGCCGCAAGATCGCTGAGCTGCGCCACCGCACCATCCAGCTCCACCGGGAGATCGTCCAGATGGGGCGCTACGGGGCGGCCAAGCCGGCCCGCGAGGACCTCCAGCTGGGCGTGCCCCCGTCCTTCATGCGCTTCCACCCGCACCAGAGGGAGGAGGTCCTGGAGTGGGAGTTCCTGACGGGGAAGTACCTGTTCTCGGCGTCCGACGGGCAGCCCCCCCGCCGGGGCATGGACTCCTCCCAGAAGCTGGCCCTGGACGACATCATCATGCAGGTGATGGAGATGATCAACGCCAACGCCAAGACGCGGGGTCGAGTCATCGACTTTAAGGAGATCCAGTACGGCTACCGCAGGGTTAACCCCTTGTACGGGGCTGAATACGTGCTGGACCTGTTGCTGCTGTATAAGAAGCACAAAGGTAAGACCATGACGGTGCCCGTGAGGCGGCACGCCTACCTCCAGCAGACCTTCAGCCAGATCCAGTTCAGAGAGGAGGAAGACATGGATGCCCCGGCGCTGGCCGGCCACATCAACCAGGACTCGGACTCCCTCTCCTTCCTCTCCAACTCCCTCAAGATGCTGGTCCCCTTCAAGCTGGCCAGCTCCAGCCTGGACCTGAAGGAGCCCAAGGAGAGCAAGGTCAACATCCTCGTCCCTCTGTCGGGCCGCTACGACATCTTCGTCCGCTTCATGGCCAACTTCGAGAAGGTGTGTCTCATCCCTAACCAGAACGTGAAGCTGCTGATCCTGCTCTTCAGCACGGACAACAACACGGAGAGGGTGAAGCAGGTGGAGCTGATGAGGGACTACCACATGAAGTACCCCCGAGCGGACCTCGAGATCAAGCCCGTGTTGGGCTCCTTCTCCCGGGCTCTGGCCCTGGAGATGGGCTCCTCCCACTTCTCCAACGACTCGCTGCTCTTCTACTGTGACGTGGACCTGCTCTTCACCCAGGACTTCCTCAAGAGGTGCCGGGCCAACGCCGTGCCGGGCCAGCAGACCTACTTCCCCATCATCTTCAGCCAGTACGACCCCAAGGTGGTGTACGCGGGCAAGGTGCCGAGCGAGAACCACTACGTGTTCACCTCCAAGACGGGCCTGTGGAGACACTACGGCTTCGGCATTGTGTGCGTATACAAGGGGGACCTGGTCCGGGCCGGGGGCTTCGACACCTCCATACAAGGCTGGGGGTTGGAGGACGTGGACCTCTTTAACAAATTTGTCCAATCAGGGATTAGGCTGTTCAGAAGCACGGACACGGGGATCGTGCACGTGCACCACCAGGTGGTCTGCGACCCCAACCTGGAGGCCAAGCAGTACAAGATGTGCCTGGGCTCCAAAGCCTCGTCACACGGCTCGACACAGCAGCTGGCTGAACTGTGGCTCGAGAAGAAGGAGCATGGCTTTAGGAGGCTGGCCGGCAGCCCCAATAACGGCTCTGTCCGGACAGCATGAGAGCGGCCAGGCCTCCCACCAGCAGGACCACGAGCACACCCCGCGGCTCTCTCAGCGGGGGCTTTACCTACTTAATTTATTTTTTACAGAAAGAAAAACTTTAATGGATATATTTTGGAAATATGCTTTGTTTTTAAAGAAGATCAAAAAAGAAAACACACCATTGACAGTGATCGGAAACAGACTTGACTTTAGAAGTGAACTTTTATAAATAAATAATATAAGACAATATTGTTGTCCATTTTTCTTTCAATGAGCCTGATTATGGGAGCAATGTGTTACAGGCATCATTAAAGACCGCGTGGGTCATTGTCGAGACAATGGGGACCAGGGGATGGCTGGGTGGAAATCAGTGTGTACCTCAGTGAAGTACACTTACAAGGTCTAAAGTATTTACTTTGTCTATGTGGGGGGGAACAGACCAGTGGCTAACTGTAAACTTGACTTTGAATGTTTACAGGTGGATAATATGAACAAACATTTCATCAGTTAAAAAGTTGTCTTGGATCACAACAATGTTTTCTAATGTCAAAATGCCATTTTGTTTTTTTTTTAGATTTGTAATGTCTCCTTTTTTGTTTTGTTTTTATAATACCGAATAACACTGTTTTGTTAGTTTTGGTTTTAGACTTTCATTTTATTTACTTCTGTGAACGCAACTGCTGGATTTCCTATCTGCAATTCATCCTCTGCTGTCTAATTTATTGAATTTGCAGTTTCCCTTCTCTGTTTTCTGGAATAATGTATATTAGGAAGATTGTATAACAGTCTCAGATGTTGGATACTGTTCTCTGTCTCTCAAAACTCGTCTGATTCACCAAAGAGTTTTTGCACAGTCTGTTTAGGTGTTGTTGTGTCCGCATGTGTGTCTAATTGTCAAGGGGGTGCCAGCACAAATGAAATGTACTGTAGCATAGAGGGTGTATGTGTGTGTGTGTGTGCTTGTGAGTGCTCTCCTGGATCCACCCCACTGGTACCACACATGGGGAATTCACACCCTGAAGATGATGAGCGATGAAGAGGAGGGAGAGAATGTTCTGGAAAAGTGAGAATGAAAGGTGCTGTCCGGTCCCTGTGTCTAGAAGCTGGTTGGGGATGAAGGTATTCTGCCCTGCAGCCTCCTGCTACGTGTGGACCCTCGAACACCTCTGCTTGACCCCCACAGGAGCAGGACTCAGTAGATAGGGCCAAGTTACGAGCAGGACTGATGGCTGCTCTCTCTACATAGTCTTCACTTCTGGTTTTGTTTTTATATTTTCTGTTTCTTCTGCCCTGTCCGTCTGGGAAAGGTTTTATATTTAAGAAATAAATGGGAAAAATGTTTATCTAATACGGTGCAGTTGTGTTTCTTTTTGGGGATATTTGATCATTTGTTTTGTTACAATTAAACTGTCACGCCAAACAGTATGTGTGCAGTAGCTTTATGGGGTAGTTTAAGGATTCAGAGGAACAGATACTGTAGTATAAATCCCAAAGCGTATGAAGTCATTTGGATTTTCCAAGTTACAGATTGATGTTGACTTTAATATCTGTTTTGCTACTGGCTTCTCAGTTCTCCTCTATAAATTCAGTCGTAGCAGTGAAAGTCTCCTGTCTCCCTTTAGTCTGGAGGCAGCTTGTATCTCTGCAAAGGTGAAATGTCAAAAGACCCCTTTGGTTTGTGTGTGTGTGTGTGTGTCAAGATAGGATATCTCTTGGCTCTCTGTGTGTCTGACTGACAGTGTGTGACTGACTGTGTGTGTGGTACTGACTGTGTGTGACTGACTGTGTGTGTGGTACTGATTGTGTGTGATTGTGACTGTGTGTTTAGGGCTTAGACACGGCTTGCCTCTTTTGTACCCCCCCTCCCCTCCCCCCCTTGTCCGTGTGTGTCTTTATGGTCCCGGAGCAGACACAAAAAGCACAATATTGACTTATCCTGGCATTTGCATGAGGCCCTTTTTCACTGGCCCTGTTGGAGGTTGACTGGCCCTGTTGGAGGTTCCTGGGGCCGAGAGCGACCAGAGACACTGTGGTAACCTGAGCTGTGCAGCTGCTGTATAACAAGGCTCCCATCCAGACGGGCACGAGAGAGCTGATGTCTCCCCCAGACAGACCCTCATCGTAGGACTCCATTTTACTCCTCCAACAGTTAGAAAGCTTAGGACACTCCCTGAACCTTGGTGTTCCAGTATGGATCACTACCACCAGGGTTAGGCAACATGCAGAGCACTATCAGACGTATCTCATAACCCTGGTGCCTGGATTCAGTTATTACAATTTGTCCACAATCCCCTGCTGTTGTCCGTTGGCCACCTCAAGGTCCCCTTGCCCCCCCCCCCCCCCCCCCCCCCCCCCCCCCCCCCCCCGGCCTCTGTGGATCACACTCAGCTATCGATCAGCACAACGAGGGAGAGAAGAAACACAAACCAAAATCATGTCAATGTGTGGATGGATTGTTCTTGTGGGCAGATGAAGACTCCATGGAGTCTGCAGGAGACAGCCTCCTCAGGGCGCTCCTGGCCTGCCTAGTCACATGCTGTTTTCATTAACCATAATAACTGCCATTTCTTGGGGGCCAACCGAACTGGGGGAAAAATGTGGATACTCTCAGCAGGCTTGTGGGTGAAGGGGGCTCTTTTGGGCAGCAAAAGTGCCTTAATCTTGAACAAATCTGTTGGAACATGCCCTGCTCATCGTCCACCATCACCAAGATGAAGCTGATGGTCTGCGTTGCTATCCAACTCTCTCAGTCCTGACCGCGCTCCCTTGTGGATAGCACTGCCCTGTCCCTTCCCAACATGTGCAGGCCACATGGGAAGGACAGTCCTCCAGAGCTGAGATTTATGGGAGTGAGGAGAGGAGCAGGGACGTCATGACAGATGACATGACAGCATCTGTGGCTGACACTTGGACAGCGTCGAGCAGGCCCTCGGAGTATCAGAGGGACAGGCCTGTTGCCAGAGCTGTACATACATTTTCATTTATGTAAAAAACAAATAAAGTAATTTCCTCTTTCCTCCTCACTAACTGGAAAATAACAACATCCAACAGAATAATCGAATTGTTATGAATTTGATTATTCCAGCCCTAAAAAAAAATAAAGAAAAACAACTAAACAGTAACAAAGAGTGCCTTGAAGGGGAAATGGGTCTGTTTGGTGTTTTATTCAGATTTGACTGGAAACAATGGCATTTGGACTATTCTTCAGGAGCGGGAAAATAACTAAATAAACGTGTTGGAGACTGACACTTAAAAGGTTTTCTTCTCTTCAAGTCACCCTTATTAACCCAGGAACGCATCACTGATGACATCAGGGTGTTTGTCAATTGTCTTTTTCACTTTCTCTATACACACAACTTACCTAATTGTTCCTGACTCTTCCTCTATCTCCCCCATCCCTCTCTCTCTCTGTTTCACTCTCACACACACACACAGACACACACCTTCTACCCCATACAGTACACACAAAGTAACAACACACATTGTTAGCATGTGGGCATGCAGGCCGATCAACATTGTGGGGAAGCTTTGCTCCTGAGTAAGCCAAATCTGCCTGAGACATTAAACAGCATGCAGCCGTGGTGAACAACACAGGCATTGTCCCAGCCTGGAGGGGAATGCTAAGGTGTTGTTTATTTTATAAACCCCCTCAATTCTCCTTCTCTGATCCCCCACTTTCACACTACTCTGCCAGGCTTCTAACAGAGAGAGGGGGATGTGTGTTCAGCCATGTCCCCCCCCACCCCCAACACACACACACAGTTTAAACCAAACTGCTTTATCCTAATCTGGTCCACAGTATCTGATATTAGAGACAAATTATACACTTTAATCAGCCACGTCAAATTTGAGAGTCAAATGTGCGATCATTAAAAGCTGAAAATAAGAATTTGTTCTTCATGATTCTGCCTGGTTAAATAAAGGCTGCATAAAACAAATTGAGACACGTTCTCAAGGTCCCCCTATTTCGACCCACATGACTGCTGGGGTTGGGTAGCAGGGCTGCTGCAGGATCGGCCCAGGGAGAGGTTGTGTGTACTGACAGCAGTGCAGGCTCATTCTCCTGCCTCTTCAACACTGTGTCTGCAGCTGGTTGGCTGTCGGCATCACCTGCTCTGTGCTGGGATCACTGCCGTCAACAAAGGAGCTGGAACAGCCCCTTTCTCCCCATCCAGATGTTGACAGAAAGAGAGGGAGAGAAGGAATGACAATTTGAAGAGAACAGAGATGACATGCCAAGCCCTGTAAAGCTGAGGCTTATGTGCTGCGTTATTGCGTGTTACTGTGATGTAAGCATGGAATCATAGCAAACTTGAGCTGAGCTCCCGTTCCTCAAAAGAGATAATGTGGATTTTATTAGAGTATAGATTCCCAGTCTGTTCAACCTTAAATTGTGGGTTGTGGTTTACCAATGTTCTTTGTAAGGTATCAGCCAGCTTCTGCTATGCAGCATTACAGCATTACACATGGTGGAGTCAGTAGGTTGGATATAGAAGGAGAGGGATAGAGAGGAGGATGAGTGGAGGACAGGAGGAATGGGGTGATGAGAGACTCGGACTGGTGGATTAGAGAGTGTTTAATTGCCAGCTGTTGGGTTCTATGGAAAGTGGAGTGTGGGTTCAGCTCAGGGCATGCTGGTTCAGGGTACTCTGTGGGTGGTACGGTGTGTGTGTCTGTCTGTGTGTGTGTGTATGGGGAGTATGCCACTCTTCCTCGGCCTTACTCTCTCTCTCTCACTCTCTCTCTAGCTCTCTCTCTCTCAGTGTATTCGGTCCTCTCTAATCTTGGCTCAGGTTCTGCTGGCTCATCATACTGAGCCTCTTGTACCATGTGGCAGGACGCTGCTGCACTCCTTCCGCCCCTGCCCCCCTCCGTCTTATATAACTCTCCCTTCTCCCCCCGCAAAGCCCCCCCCCCCCCGGCCCTGTTGCCCCCACACACCCTGAAGGTCAGTAGGAATGTATAGTTGGAAAGTATTCTCATCAAACTGTCAGCTGCCCTATACAGTGTTGTCAGGGTGCAAGGTGCCCTCAAGGAAATGGCAGCAACATCACAGTCATATCGGTTTGCTGCTGCCCGGTCAAGGGATGGACATCTATCAGTCTGGTGGAGATAGGAGGGGGAGCGGGATGCCAGGAATGTTCCGGAGGGGATTAGCAGAGGGTGAAATAACTCCTGTTATCAACATGACATGTCCCTCTCTGTCAGATCACGTTTCCATGACATGGATCATGGCTCCATGAGTTCACCATCAGGGTTTGGAGGGGGAAGAGGGAAGGCTGGTCCTGGATCAGATCGTGACCACCTCCTCTGAGACATGGCTCATTCTACGACTGTGAGAGATGGAGCAGAGACTCTCTTCTGGAGATTCCACACTGCCCTCTTCAGTCAGCCCAGCTGGCGAGGGAAGCAGTCTGAACACATCACAGCCTGACAGTCTTGCATGTCGGAACACGTCTGACAGTGATTCATCTGGATGGCACATGCAAAGTGTCTTCAGGACTGAAAAGGAGGAGTCGTTGCAGTTCAAGAGGCCTCTCCAAGGGAGCCGTGGAGATGCGGGCAGGGGATAGGACAGGTAGGCTGTGACCTAGGGCTCAGTTGATGCAGCAACGGCGTCGCTCACGGGTGACACACGGGTGAGGTTGGCACAGATTTGAGTATGACTAATTCATTATAAGAGCTGCAGAGAGCCAAGTCTTGCTGGATCACACAGTGTAACATTCATGCTATTTTCTGTGCCACCATGTTTGCTGCTGAGTAAACTGCTGGCATTCACTCTCTCATCTTGTTTGGGATCCAGTCGGTTAGGCGTTCCTAGCCTCCGTCAGTAGCTTCTTTTCAGGAGCTCCGGACGAGTGTGGCTGTGAAACACACGGTAGAAACAGTCTCTCTCTGATCTCCGCGACGCCTTCCACTTCATGAATGTGCTCAGCCTGACTGGCTGCAAGATCATTGGTTTTCAATGGAAGTACAGTGCCAAGCATCTATCACTATGGTCCTCCTCACTCATTCAATGCTGTGTCTGTGCTGGCTGGCTCCTCGTATCGCTCATTCAGAGTGGGAGTCCTGTCATCGTTTGGCTTCACTCATCCATCATTCTGCTCTTCATCCATCCATCACAGCGTTGCCACTCCATCAGGGTCAGGTTACAGCAGGGGTCTGTGGGGAGAAGTCTTTGGCCCAGGTGGTCTCAGCCTGATCACTGGCCACACTCGGCTGCCTACCTCCTGCTCTGCCCCCCAACACACAAAGGGAGACTAGGGAAGAAAACATAGCTTCGGGCACTAACCACAGTTTGTTTCAGTGATTTTGAGAACTATATTTATTGTCATAATACTTTACAAATTCTATTTACACATGCAGCAAGCATTTCTGAAAACAATAAATTAAAATCCTTGGAACTTTAATAATATATACAGGAAAAGCTTTTCAAGCTGGTTTGATAAGTATACAGTAGTACATTCAAGAGTATAACTAAAACAATAAAATCCATAAAAAAGAGCATTTGATGTGAACAAGGTTCTCATATAAACGCGTCTTAGTGGGACAGACCTGTTTTGCAAAGTCACAACATGTGTGTTGATCAGTCAGCGTCCTCAGCCTAGTGTTTGGGTGTCACTCAGGTGCTTCTAACGAGGCCAAAAGTTCCAATGAGGGTCTGTGACGGCCAATAGGAGCTAGCCTCCCATCGCATCTCGCACGTTGCTCTGATGTCAGAGCTCTGCAGCCCTCCCTGGCCCTGAACACTGGGGGCCAGTCAGAGCTTATTCCCCCTCGGCCTCAGCACAGAGCTGCGATTCTGCGCCCCTCCGCAGCACAACGGCTACCTTCTTTTTCTCAAGCCGATCTCCAAGCGGCCCAGCTCTTCGTAGGACTGGTAGAAGACTTCCAGCTCGCGCGAGCCCCAGCCCCTCCAGACACACAGGCACCACTCGCTGTTTTCCTTGCGAAAGCCACACACAACAGTGTCCTTTGCTACCAGCGCTGCCTCCTCTAGGACTCTAGATAGTGAGAGTGAAATGAGGAGTGTACCGAGAGAGATGAGAGAGAGAGAGAGAGAGAGAGAGAGAGGGAGAGAGAGAGAGGGAGAGAGAGAGGGAGAGAGAGAGGGAGAGAGAGAGGAAAGGAAGGAAGGAAAGGAGTTACACTTGAGGCACTTCTTTATTTACAAAGATTAACATGTGGACTCTTCCTAGAAGTCTGAGGAGCTTACTGGGAAGCAGTTCTCTAACAAGCTAAACACTCTTGTTTATATGACATTTTCAGCTGGGGCTGCAAGTTCTCCTCGGGGCAGATCCAGGACCAGCACGACCTCTGCATATCCTAAACTCAACTTAAAAGGAATGTCAGAACTGACCACCAGTCAGAGTTCATGTGGAGAAATCATCTCTCATTGGTGATTTACAATGCCAGAGGGTACTCTCGAGAATGAGATGGACTCCTCACACTTTGTACTCGCAGCACGACCAACCATGCATCACCCAGTACAACCCTGTATTATCTCTCTGCTGTTGGCTGAAGTGCTTCGGTGTATCATTAGGCTCACCTGCTGTCCTCCATACTGTGCACAACCCTAATGGCCACATGCACAGGTGACTGAAAGGCTATCCCCAGGCGGACTAGTGCTGACAGGAAATATGCTTATAATTCAATATTCACTTTGCTCATATTTGACTTTTTATACCTTCGGATTGGATAGGAGGTGTATCGATGAAGACAGAGGTGACTGTACTCTCAATGCTGTACCGTCCACTACAGTACTGGATGTCTCAGAACTGACAGAGGTATGTAGACACTTTAGACCAGCCTCATCTCAAACAACACAGATAAAGAGAGCACTACACATCCAACTTGCCACAATGGAAAAAGGAGAGATATACTGAAGGAATATTCGTGCAAGCTGAATAGCAACAGCATGCAAATGATTCGGGCCTCTCCTCTCCAGTCAGGTCACAGTGTGTGACCTGACTGAACTCTCACCTGTGTTACAGGTGCACCCTGACAAGACTGCTCATTAAGGACCCTGCTTTGGGTGGCCTTTTTATTGCCTGTTGCTAAAAGGCCTGGGTCCTGTGTGTGTGCTAGCTCAGACAGAGGGCCTTTCTGCCAAGGACCAGCTGCTGGCTCTTTTATAGGTATAATTACAGAGCCCAGCTAACCACTGTAAGCACATGATGAAGGATCTCGCTAGGCTTTACTGAAGCTGAATCAGCAAATTAATATCTAGCCTATTTTGCTTTTTTTCTTCGGTGCCAGCTCTGCAGGCTTAGCGGCATATAAAGAGATCCCACAGATCTGCTGCATCAAGCTGATGAGGGCCATTTTTCATTGCAGTTCCTCGTGTCATGTTCCGGCGCGGAGCTGGCGTTACGGCAGAAACAGATTGCCCTGACGTTTGGCTCCCTTCAGCAATAGAACCTTTCTCGACTCTATTGGGCGCTATAATTGCTTTTGGATTTCTTTCCTGGTGCAGCGTATCTGAAGACAGCAACAGAGTGGTTCTCAGCAGGTGCCCTCCCCCAGCACAGGACCTGCAGGGCTGCTCAGCAAGCTATTTCCTCTTCTTCTTCTGTCACAATGAGTCCATTGATTATCCAGAGGAGCTACACACCTGGTTTACCTGATGAACAGGCACAGCTGAAAACCTGCCGACGCTGCAGCCTTCAGAGAGAGTAGTAGATGATGTCTTTACCAGATCCATGATGTGCTTAGTTTGTACATTTCTGGGAGCATTTTCAGTAAATGGAAGCAGTGCTTTCATATTAGTATGGAGAATAAATCCTTTCAGACTAGGGTTCTCTAAACAGGATATGAGCTCACCCGTAGGAGGAGTTTCCTGGTGGGCGGAGCACGGCAATAACACGCCCCCTGAGCCCGTCTGCTTGCTGCTGCACCTCAATCACCATCACGTCCCCGCCACGCCTGCAAGACACACACACACACAATATCTTTTAAATCTTACATTTATTAAAACATCCATCACAAAGACCCAGTGCTAGTGTGTTCAGTCTACCTGGGGATCCACACAGTTCCATTCAGAGTCAGCACATTGAAGGCCTGCAGGGGAGGAGCTGTGGCTTTAACACAGGGCTCAGTCTCAGCTGTGTCCGTCTCTGGGTGGTCAGGCTGGTGACCAGTGTCAGGGTGGTCGGTCTCAGTCAGGGTGCCAGGTTTGAGGTCCGGTGTCCTGTCTGTCTCCTCGTAGTCTGTAGAGAGAGGCATGCTGATGGAGCTGGCCAATGAGCTCAGGGCTCCGGAGCTGGACCTGTCCAATCCCTGCAGCTCAGATGAAAGGGCGGAGTCAGAGGTCATGGAGCAGTAGTCTGTCAGCGAATCCTGGTGCTGGATTATCTGGGTCCCCGCCTCCTCGCTGTAGATCAGGGTCACTTCCCCGGTAAGCCATTCTGGCTCTGTCTCCTCGGCAACTGGCAACTCGAATTCAACGTCAGGGGTCGTTGCCATGGTAGCCCCACCAGGCCTCTGCACAGTAAAGACGTCACGGAGAGGGTTGGTGTCGCCGCAGCTGAAATGACAAGGAGGAACAATCAACATCCATCAATTAACATCCGTGCCGACACCTGTCACTGAGCTGCCACTCAAGCTGGGACCCTTGAGAACATGATTTGACAAGGGCTGACGCAAAATAACCTCCTCCTCTAGGCAAGAACTACTGTCATCATGATAACACAGTATCATGACTTCCGTCCTCTCTCCTGTGTCGTGCTGTTTGTGACGCCGTGCCACCCACCTGTACGTGGCACAGAGCTGGTAGCTGGCAGCGTGGTAGAGCAGCAGGGTGTTGCTGTGGTCGTCCAGGGCCCACACGGCCTCCTCCCCCCACACACACAGGCTGGAGGCCAGGGCTGTCACACAGGACGGCGGCCTGTAGGGCTCCAGGCGCTGCAGAGGCTGCAGGCTCTGGCAGTCCAGGACCAGGACCCCCGGCCCGTTCGAGTACCACAGCTGGAGCAGCGGGGGAGGGAGGGAGGTTAGGATGGCTGTTCTGTACCCATGACATTATAATACAGGGTTCTAATCTTCATTCATAGGTGCTTGAGAACAATGTGGTGGAAACGGAGTGAAGGCAGAGCCGTGGTGGTACCCCCAGGTGGGAGATAAGAAGAGATAAGGAGAGATAAGGAGAGATAAGGAGAGATAAAGAGATAAGGAGAGAACAAAAGAGATAAGGCGAGATAAGGGAGATAAAGAGGGAAGTAAACTACACACACATGCAGAACAATGTGGAGGTGGGAGTGGAGTGTAGGAATGCTTGGCTAGACCTGATGTTAGTTTCCACCAGGTTCACATTGACTCTTATTGAGAGACTTCTTGCTCTTGTTGGCTAGTCATAACGGATTTAAACTTTTTGTACTCGCTGTGAAATATTTTACTGTTGATTGTTCTTCCACAGGTACACTCTTACACTTTTTAAGTTTCATGTTGTTTAATTGTAACTTATTTAACTGCATGCTCTTATGGTTCTTCCCTTTGGCACTTATTTGGTTTTTCATGTTTTGGCTGCTTGCAATGTTTGGGGCTACCTCGTTATTATGATCAGTGACCTATGCTCTTTTGTACAGCTCTCTCTTGGAAGTTGCTTTGGATAAAAGCGTCTGCTAAATGCATACATGAAAATGTGTGTCCCTCACCTGGGAGCCGCTGCAGACCAGAACCATGGTCCTGACAGGGTAGGGCCTCTGTCTGGGGTCTGAGTCCTCCAGGCCAAACACTGTCCTGTTGATGGTGTGGGAGCACAGATAGGTGTCCCCTTCTATGGGCATGTCCTCCACCAAGGTATACACTGCCACCAGCCCATCTGACATGCCCACAAACACACGGGCTAGGTTCTGGAGAGGGGTAGAGAGGACTCACAAACTGCAACACTCGCTAGGTTCAACACTTCATGACACTTCATAAGTTAGCCCCAGGAAAAAACACCGAACAGTGCAGTAAAAGCCTAATAAATCTATTTGTAAATTTGCACAGCAAGTCTACTCATTAGGACAGAGACATGTCTTTGATTGTGTGAGTAATTCATCTGTAGGTTTTCCAGAGCAGCAGCTCTGACATGACCTCCCTGTTCCCCCTAGCAACAACCAGCTGTTGTGGAATTGTTGTTGTACAGCTGAGAGTGACGGGTAAACCTGGGTAAATCACACCTTCAATAAGCTACTAAGCTACACATACTACCGCTCAGTGAAGTCCCAGTCCTAGCCTCAGATAGAAGGCTGTGATGGGTCTCTATGAGGCCAGGCTCAACACCTGGACCCTCCCCCGCCCAGGACACTTCAAAGGGCCCAGAGTGGAGGGAGGAGGGGGGGGGAGGGCGAGGGGAGGGAGGAGGGGGGGGAGAGGGAGGGAGGTCAGGGGGTAGCAGGCAGCTGAGAGCGTATAACAGCCTTTCGCCTCAGTAGCTGCGTTGGGTTAATCACCACAATGAACACGACCAGCGGTTGATTTAGGGCCAATCACAGAAGCTATTTACCAGTCATCCCGCCGTTAGGCACCTTCTGTGCGGCTGCAGTAGAAACCCAAAGCCCTTACAGACAGCTGAGAATGATCCTCTTATAAAGTGTCTATGGTCTCCATAGAAACTCTTTATCTCTGTAAACCTTTCCCAGATGGTGCGGGGCCCTAGACCCACCTGGGCACTGGCAGGCACAGGGAACAGGCAGGTGACGATGGCCGGGAAGCACAGCTGCTTCTGGGGCTGGCTCAGGGGGCACATCTCCTTCAGGCTGTAGATAAACACCTCCTGCTCCTGAAACCCGAAGCAGAAGCACTCATGAGAGCTCTGGAGACGACTCCCACTGGAACAGTGGAGTGCCAATACTGCCAGCCATGTTGTGCAATCCCATGTTGTGTTGTGCGGCGCATATGCAATATTTGCTTCCAAGGAACATTTCTCTGGGCCGGGCGGCCTAACAAATACAGCAGGTACACTTGGTCTAATCTTGACAAAACTAGTAAGCTATAGAACAGAAGATTAAAGGGATTGCATGGAGTGAACATGGAGCCAGGAGTTATATAACATGTATAGCTATGCCTCCTTGGTTTAGTCTTTAAGTATGGTGTCCAATGTTCCCTCACAGCTAAACCCCCACTTGGTTGGAACAGGTCACTGTGACCTAGCATGGTAAACACAGTGTGTTTGGAACATGTCACTGTAAACTCTCCTCTCCCCTCTGCTCCCCTATAAGTAAATCTGGCCGCAGGGTGTGAGGTAATTGGTCCCAGTTTTTAGTTTTCACCAACCTCGGTGGCGATCCAGAGTGTGTTGTTCATTTTCATCTGACAGCTGAGTTGACTTCCTGGACACGCCATCCTCTTCACCTCCACCTGACCCTTCTCCATGTTCACCACACTGTAGTTCCTTCAGGAGATCAGATAACACACACTCATACACACTGCAGAAAAGATCATACGCTCGTAAACATCGTACAATGGATAACACACTCAAGTACACCTCACTGTAAAAAAACACCCTTTAAAAAACACTTATGAATAGATAATACACTAATAAACACACTCACCACACTGTTAACACACACTCATAAACACCATCATTATCTATTATTATTATTATTATTACACTTGTATCAAACAGACAGTACCCAGAGTTACAGCACATAATCAGTGTGTGGAGAGTTTGGACTGAGCGCTCCTTCCCATGGTCAGCCCACAGTGTAGGGGGGGGGGGGGGTGAGGGGTTGATAGTGTTATCATCAGGAAGACAATAGTGGTGATTGACACCACCTGCATGGAAGGATGAAAGCTGTGTCTATTGTTCTGAGATTAACTCTGAGACTGAGAGCACACAAGGAGAGTCAACAGAGCACAATTACACCAGCCACCTGGGAACCTTCGTAGACTGGTGTGTGTGTGTGTGTGTTTATGTCTGTCTGCCTGCGTGTGTGTTTGAGTGTGGATGTGTCGCTTCCTTTTATAAATCTGTTCACGCATAATAAGCTTGAATACATCCTCTCTATCTTCCTGAACTGACACACCTACACTCACACACGTCTGCAGATCCCCAAAGGAAATAAACGTATATATCTGCCAGTATAAAGATCGAACTCCTTTTCCCTTTAGTAAATCAGTAGGAGATAGTGTTAGAGAGAGCTTGGGTTAAATACTATCAGGTAAGTTAATCTCTTCCCATTAAGCAGTAGTTAGACAACCTGCAGCTGTCGTTGTTTCTGAAATAGCGTTAAAACAGACACTCCTGAAATATTGATGTTCTTACACACATGCACACATGAAATATACATGATAACACATGTTGCTGCATTCCCATGCATTCATAGCTGAACACACACATACCTGTGGTCCTTGTCGCCGTCCCAGAAGACAGCGCTGTGTCCTTGCAGGTGGGACAGGAAGAGCTGGGAGTGGGTGTCACAGGAGAGCAGGTACCTCAAACAGGGGAAACTAGGCTGCTGCATCTGCCTCACACACTGCACAGCCAGGGGCCTCTGGACACACACACACAGGACAAGTTATCTCTACTTTGTTCTACCCAGACATGGCATGCATAGTCTGTGCAGGTGAGACAGGAGCGAGGAGGAGAGTACAGACCTTCTCAGGCTTGGTGTCCCAGCATTCCATCATCAGGTTGTGGAAACAGTGGAACTGGACCTCTTGAGGGCTGCCCAGAGCTGGCCTGATGCCCTTGGACAGCTTCTTAGCTATCTGGAGCTGATGGTGACCCAGAGCTGGCCTGCACCCAGACAGGAGCTCATACAGAACCATGCCATAAGAGAACATGTCTACCTGGAAGCAGGGGGGTGGGAGGAGGGTAAAAGGTTACTGCTGGGTGGACCTGGGATCATTGCCATGCTGAGTCATGTACTGGTAGAGGGGGGGGGGGCAGGTCGAGCGAAAGAAAGAGAGGCTGAGCGAGAGGGTAAGATGGAGAAAGAGAGAAAGAGAGAGGGGGGGGCAGAGTTAAGAGCCCAGGGTCCTTCACAACAAACACGTTCATGCCCATATCTGGGTTATCTCAGCCTCCTCTCTCATCTTGGAAGGTCACGCATCTTGTCTGTGGAACATTGCATATCTGTGGTCAAGATTTCTCAAGAGAATTCTTTCCTTTGCCTGCTATGCAGCTGGGTGAGGAGGGGGCGAGGGTGAGGAGGGGGCCCTGAGAGTTCCGGGGTGGATCCGCCCCACAGCCAAAACACACTGGACAGGGGACTTCCACCGCTAGTTCCATTTCACGGTAGCCACCCGTGATGACATCACTTGGCAACTATTCCAAATATGGCCGTCTGGGGAGTCAGTCAGGCTGGAGAAATGCTCTGTTGCATTCATATAAGGCATTCTCACTCCCTCTCCTATCTCTCTTTCACCCCCCCCCCCCCCCCCACACACACACACACACACACACCTCTTGCACTTCGTTGCTTACGTTTATTATTCTGTCCCTTTTTTGCTCCATCCTCATTTCCATCTCTCTCCCTTCATCCTCCTCTCTCTCTCTCTCTCTCTCTCTCTCTCTCTCTCTCTCTCTCTCTCTCTCTCTCTCTCTCTCTCTCTCTCTCTCTCTCTCTCTCTCTCTCTCTCTCTCTCTCTCTCTCTCTCTCTCTCTCTCTCTCTCTCTCCTCTCTCTCTCTCTCTCTCTCTCCGTCTCTCTCTCTCTCTCTCTCTCTCTCTCTCTCTCTCTCTCTCTCTCTCTCTCTCTCCTCTCTCTCTCTCTCTCTCTCTCTCTCTCTCTCTCTCTCCTCTCTCTCTCTCTCTCTCTTTCCCCGTCTCCCCCTGTTATTTCCACATCCCCCTCTTCCTCTGCCTGCATCTCATTATAATAAACTAAGCTCATCAAAACTGCTAATGAAAGCCAAACAGAGAGCCCAAGAGCTGATTGGCTGGGACCAGCGGGCTGTGGGGGAGGGGGCTTCAGCAGGGTTTTACCGGTCCTTTGAACGGATCCCCAACCGAGGCTGACCGCTGGAGGGGGTTAAGCCCCCCCAGCTGTGAAGCAGGAACCCTCCATAAAGCTGCCCTCCCTGGGGGGCCTGGGGCCTGAGAGGCCTGGGGCCTGAGAGGCCTGGCCACGTCACACACTCACACTGTCTGACTGCTCCACTCAGGAGGTGACTCACTTCACCTATGGGAAATGACACATGTCTACTGAATGTTAGGACTGCCATTCACAGGAACAGTCCACACAACCATGTTAGGGAGATGTAATGTGGTTTGGCAATGTTACAGATAACATCAAGCTAGTTCATGTACGCTGACACACACAGACACACACATACACACACACACACACTCTCCCTCACACTGCTCTTTTCTTCACCTTTCTCTCCACGTACACATGTGGCATTAATAAGACAGCAGACTAAGGTGCTGCACA